>NC_053166.1:54089709-54374709 GCF_016835505.1 Polypterus senegalus
AACATGGACACCATATGTTGTGGCATGATCACGCACACATGAATGCACACACACTCATATACATCCCCAAATATTCTAAACATTCAAACTCAGATATGCTCATGGGCAGCACGGTGGTGCAATGGTAGCAATGCTGATTCACAGTCAGTAGAACAGGGGGAACATGGAGTTTGCATGATCTCCCTGTGTCTGAGCAGTGGTAGGAAACTGGAGCACCTGGAGGAATCCCACACAAAGACGTGCAAGTCAGGTGAACTGACGATGCTAAAATGGCCCTAGTGTGCGTTTGGATTGGCGCCCTGTTCCTGCCTTGCGTCTTATGCTAGACGGGACAGGCTCCAGCCGCCCAGCAACCCTGGTTTGGAATAAGTGTGTTAGAAAGTGACATGATGTGACGAATGCACGTGCCAGTATTTGTATTTCACACGCCCTCACACGAGAACACAAACCTGAGTACTACAATTCAGGGTGCGTTTACAAATGCACATGTGTGTATAATGAGCATGTTCTTCATATTCATACACCCACAAACTAAACATTCGTTACATACGAGTGCACACATAAATTCACACCACCACAAATATGGGCTCCCCGACTTAGTGCCATAATCACACACACACAGCAATACACTCATCACATACAGGCACAAACATGAAAACCCCAAAACTCTGACATATTCCTCCACACTTAACAAATAAATAAAAATGCCCTTTAAAGGCCTGCCACCCTGGGGGTAAGAGGCCTGATATCAGATCCCAGGCCCCGGGGGTCCTACTAG
Source organism: Polypterus senegalus (assembly GCF_016835505.1). Lineage (NCBI taxonomy): Eukaryota > Metazoa > Chordata > Cladistia > Polypteriformes > Polypteridae > Polypterus > Polypterus senegalus. Next base: position 54,090,488 of record NC_053166.1, read on the forward strand.
GCACAATGTCTGGTTTGCTCTCGGGCCTGACAAGTACACAGTGGAATGTGTGTGATGTGGTGCATTTTCTCGCTGGTCTCTATACATATGTTTGACCCCTTGTAATGTTTCTCATCATTGTCTACTTCACCACTCAGGGTTTAGGGATGGGGCTGCTGGTTTTTGACACTGGCTATGTTGGCATCAGGGGGTGCAGTTTGCACGGCTGTCATTTGCCCAAGCGTCTAGTTGTGTGTCCAGGCCACCGCTACTCCTGCCTTCCTCAGCAAGTATTTTTAACTTGACGCTGGCCCCTTTATAAAATTCTCTTAGTGACCAGGTGGCTGGCTCGGTCCCAGCCGTTGCTGACCGCCTCCCCAGTGGCTCCCTCGCTCCCAGAGACATTGCCTCATAAGGCCTTGTTTTGGGCTCCAGGTGCAAGTTGACAGTTCTGTCTTTGCCTCCCGACAGATGGTGCGGCTCTTTATTTCAACAAGAAGCGTGTAGCCGGGGGGTGGGCGGCATGGGGGAGGGGCTGGTCGGGGGCAGGGTTGTGCCAACATTCCATAGCACAGGGCAGGTTAGGCAACAGGGATCCTGTGTCCAGGCATCTGGTGCTTCTACCGTGAAGTGACAAGCTGTTGACAGAGCCACTCTTATGAGTTAATTTTGGGTGTGGGGAGCAGGAGGGATGGTGTTGGTCATGGGGCTACCTCACCTAGAGTCCTGTCCCCATGCTTGCCCTGTCTGGGGCTGCTGTTTGGAGGGCATGATCCTCATCTTCCTCTCTTTCTTGTTTCAGATTCTTCTTGAAGTTCTTTTTGAAATGCAATCAGAATTGCCTGAAGAATGCTGGGAACCCCAGAGACATGCGGCGCTTCCAGGTAATGGTTGGTGGGGGGGGGCAGGCCGCTTCGTTTTTGTATGGTAATCCATCCTTTCGCCTGTTATCTCCCCACAGCCGTCAGCATCCGGTGCAGACGACTGGCGAGGGCAGGAAGGAGGTCACCAATCAGTTGACTTCTTACAGGCGGTCTGTCAGAGAGGCCGCCTGGGCGCGGGACTTGTAAACAGACACTGAATAATTACGGTCAGCCCCAACTGTCCAGTCCCAAGCAGGCAACTGCCTAAGTCTGGGGAGTAGCCAGAGCCTTCAAAACCACAGCACTAGAGGGCAATGCCAGACACGGCTGATTTAAGAAGAGCACCACAGGGTTGCTGCTATAGTCCCTTTGATTTTTTTGTATCAGAGTAGGAGCAGGACAGAGTGCTGCCATGAAAGGAGAGCCAACAACAGCAACTGTGTGCCACAGGGTGCTGCCAAAGATGCATCCTGCCATCCATTTTCAGAACCACATCTGGAAGTTCCTGGCAACATAGGCCATGACACAAGAAACAACCATATACATGGAGCTCGGTCTATCATGGGGCACATTTACACACAACTCATGCTGGGTCAATTTAGAGTCGTCAGTCAACCTGACACGCAGAGAGGGACCATGTGGACATGGTGAAATAGTGCCAGCTCTACACAGACAGCAGTGGAGCTGGGTTTGAACCCTGGTCTCCAGGCACGTGTGGACTGCCCAATATAATATGTAGGAGCACTGACAAACCTGGACAGCCTCAGGTATGCCTGATTACAGCAACAGTGGAGTTTTTGAACTGGCCGGTCGATGGATGCAGCTAGTGATGCCTGATTATTGTAACAGTGACTTCCTTTAGGCTGGAGCTTTACAGGGCACAGCTAACAATATCTGACCACAGCAGGACTGGCACTTTCAGAATGGAACATCGAAGGGGACGGCTAGAGATGGTAGACTAGTGTACTGTAAGAACGAGCCTTATGGACGGTGACATCATAGGTCTGGTTAATGTAACAGTGAAAATTTGAAATTGTGAGTCACAGGGTGTAATTAGTAATGCCTGATTACTGTCATAGTGACACCTTGGTACTGGAGCTTCAGAGGGTGCAGGGTCCTTTCTTGATTATGATGGGAGTGACACCTTCAGGATAGAACACCAAGGGGGAGTGTGTAGTGATGCCTGATCACTATGGTAAGGACCTGTTTGGACTGGCATTTAATGGGGCTCAGTGCTCTTACCTGATTACAGCAAGAGTGAGACATTCAGGATGGAGCATCACAATGTGCAGCTAGTAATGTCTGATTACTACAACAGTGATCCTTGTAGACTGTAACATCACCTGTCTGATTACTGTAATAGTGAATATTTTAACAGTGGATCACAGGGGGTATCTAGTAATGTCTGATTACTGTTATAGTGACACCTTTGGACTGAAACTGCACAGGGTGGAGGTAGCCATGTCTGATTATTGTCCAAATGGTTTCTGAACTGGGGCCTACCAGGGTGCAGCTTGTAATGTCTGATCACTGTAATAGTAACACCTTCAGACTGGGACGATACAGGATGTGGTTTTTTGATGTCTGATTGCTATAACAGTGACCTCTATAGATGGTGGGGTGACAGGGTGGGGCAGGCCAGGTCCCTTTACTCTAGCAGTGATGTCAATGGAGTGGGACTTCACAAGGTAGAGCTAATAATGCCTGGGTCCAATACATTTGACCCCTATGATCTAGGACATCACTGAGTGTTGCTGTTGATACTATGATAGTGTCACTTTTAGACTTGTCCCTCACCAGGTGTGCTAACAGTTCCATATTAGTGTAATAGTGGCACCTTTGCACTAGGGCATCACAGGGTGCAGTTGGTAAAGTCCCATTATAGTAGCAGTGATCCCTTTGTAGAGGGGCATCACATAGTGACACTTGGCTACAGTAAGAGTGACCCCCTTGGACTAGGGCCTTACAGAGTGTTTCTATAAGGACTGATCACAATAGCAGTGACCCTTTGGGACTGCAACTTCACAGGGTGCAGCTAATAATGACTGATTACTGTGATAGTGACCTTTTTAGACAATGATGTCACAATGTGTGGCTAGTCATGTCTGGACTGGAGCTGCTGAAAATGCCTGATTCCAGTAACATTGTCACCTTCTTTAGGTGATGTCAGAGACAGACAATTAAATTAAAATCAATGTTATCAAACTCCAGGCCCTACAGACAGTCACCAGAAAAACCTGAAGCAACTAGGCCTTCATCGCTGAGTTCTACCACCATAGCACCATTTATAAAAGGCCAATGCCATCCTACTCAGTACTGGTAACGGTGCCCAGGCACATGAGGTGTGATGTTATTAAACTGGCATCTCTGCTGTGTGATTCAAACAGTACAACTGACAGCTCCACACATGGAGTACTACCCAAGGTGTGCAGTTTTGTCTGCAGCAAAGCATATGGCATGGTGCCACTTGAGACACTTACTTAAAATGGACCTGGGGCACCACAGATTGCCTGGCTGGCTATGTCTGCTTGCCACAAGGAGGTTCATAAAGGGATGCGAGTGACACCCCTACTTCCACTTAATTGGATCACAGAGGAGTTGCAGAGAAGCGGTAAATTAGCTCTCGCCTACTGTACTTGCTTGCCCTGCAGTCCCTCGACTTGCTTCTGCTGCTTATAAACCAAGCGGGAAGCAAAAGGAGCAGGAGATTGTCTGCTTAAAAATTACAGTTGGAGGAAGGGGAAGGTGTTGTTCTTCACAAGGTTGGTAGACACTGAAACCTCGTTTATAGGAGGAGTGACCAACCGGCACCTCATCACTAGTTGGAAACAAGCAGACTGGCAGTGCCCAATAGCAACAGATGGACAGGAGAGGAGGGAACTGGAAGCAATTAGTCCACTTGAATAAGATTTTAGCTTGGGCATGATCTACCAAGATGTGCTTATGCTGGGTCACTTGAGCAGTAATGTTTCTGTCAGGGACCAAGCCACTGGCTATGACTAGAGAAACAAGTGGCAAATGTCTAAAGAGGTCATTGAAGGGTTAGCATCAGGCAGAGGACAACCTCCCTGAGGCAAAGGATATTGGGACACATACCCAGTGTAGGGAAGGCTAACAAGGACCATACCTGTAATCCAGGAGGGGATGGCTACCCCACAGTTATCTAGGGGTCACAGTCCATCCTTAGCAATGTGTGGGCTGACTATTCTGAGCTATGCCATCTTTCAGTGTTGGCCTCGGTCTTTTCCAGATTTTTACCATGCTAGGTATCTGATTGGTGTGTTTTACTTTGTTTTGTACTCTTTTCTTTGCAGGTGGTTGTGTCCACAACAATCAGTGTGGATGGCCATGTCCTGGCTGTGTCCGACAACATGTTTGTACACAACAACTCAAAGCATGGGCGGAGGGCACGGAGGCTTGACCCCTCGGAAGGTACGCCCTCTTATCTGGAACATGGTAGGCAAACCACTTTAATTGTGTTGGTGCGGTGTGAATGGGAGTATGGATGCTGGAAGACCTAGGCGGGGTGTAGAGCATCTTGGTATTGCCCATCAGTGGGCATCAGGGGCTGGGCTTTTCACTGTTTTCTATTAACCGAGCCACCAGATGAGTTCCACCAATCTTATGGCTGAATTTGAAGATGCCTGTGTCTGTCACATATCTCTCTCTGTCTTGGAGGTCTTCGGAGTGCCTCTGCCTGCCTGTAAGTGTCTCTGAGGGTAGCTATCAGATATCACAATAAGGTGACCCTGAGTGCCTTTAGTCTGTATGAGCCTGGCATCAATGTAGTGAAAGCAGTTCCAGCCCTGCCTGCAGCCACCTCCAACTCTTTATTCCACTCTGAGACCCCTATCTAGATGTCCTTGTCTCTGTATGAACGTCTCACCTCTCTCCAGTCTATTGTAGGCCCTCTTTATGTATGCATTACCGCCACTCTCTTCTCAGTCTGTGCACTTCACTTTGTCTCCCTCACTGTCTTCAGACTCACTCTGTGCTTCTCTTCTGGACCCCCCTGTTAGCATGCCAGACTCCTGCATCAATCTATAGGCCACTATCGACCTTTTGTGTTTAACCCTCACAGCCTTGACTGTCTCTTTAATTACCCCCCACCTCCGACTTGTGCACCACCCCCCATTTTTGAACCCCACTCTGTCCCTGTTGGGCTTCCCTCCAGACTGTAAAAGTCATAAGATCTCTGTTTCAAGTTCAAGTTGATTGTTACATGAACAAAATACACTGAAATTCTTATTTACATGCCAGACCAACGCACATGTCACCACCCTTCAGTGCCAGGACCAGCAGAAAATGATCTGTTCAGACAATATGTTTCAACGAGAAAAAAGTCCATCTATAAAGTCCATCTATACATCTGACCATTTTCAAACCCATTCAATCCAGTTCAGGGTTGTGTGGACCAACATTAAACCTGCTTAGAGCACCATGGAGGAGGACCATCTATGCTTGTCTCTTCTTTAAAATCATAATCCCTTATCTGTCTCTTGTGTGCCTAAATTTCTCTTGTGTTCCTAAATTTCTTTTTTGTATCTGCTGGACCCCTCCTACAGCCTGTAAAAACTGCATAGTCTTTAGTGGTCCTCTCTTGGACTGGACTGTTTCTGTCAGTCTCTTCTTTTTAATATTTCTCCCTTCCACTCTCTCTCTCTCTCTCTCTCTCTTATGTGCCCTCTAGACACTTGTAAGCCCCTCTCTGTATCTGCAGAAGCATGGGAATGCTACACTGTCTCTGGTGGGCCACCTTACAGCATGTACAACCCTAGTGTACATTGGTTGTACAGGTACACTTGCCATCAAATGTTATTGTTCTCCCCCTCCTGGTTGTGTACAGTCCCAGTTTTGCCGTCCTATCTCTCTGATAGCCCCCATCTATCCTGAGTAGACCCCCCATTCTGTACAATCTAGCCTGTCTCCTGAAATCATAAAACCATGTCTGGTTCTTCTGGGTGCCCCATCCTAGTGTCGATAACTCTTTCAGTCTCTTATGGGACTTCCTTTTCAACATGCCCAATGCCATTTTCCCTACTGGGTGCTCTGCAAGTCCCTCTGCTCCTCTTGGAGCCCCCTTACAATTTCCACTGTCACTGTCTTTCTCCTTTCAGTCATTTTTATATTATGAGCCCTCTCTCTCTCTTATGATATAAATGAGAAAAATGTGTAAACTCTTATCTGTTTCTCATGGGCTCTGTTACCCCCACATGGACCTCATTGAGACCTTCCCTGTCTCCCATAACCCCTTATTTAAGTGTTCACAAATCCTCTCCTTCGTATTACCCATCACCCATTTTTCTTAAAGAACACCCTTCAAGTCCATAAGCCTCCTAGCAATTTCAGGTGCCCCTTCGTGCCCTACATGCCCTTCTCTCATAAACTTACAAGATGAGCAGCTTTACTGGAAAAAGTGTCTGTCTGTAAAATCCTGTCTGTCTGTCTGCTACATGGCGTTTCTCAGTCTGTAAGCCCCAGTTAGTCCCTTCAGGGCCCTCCCTTTCCATTCGAATCCCAATCCTTTTCTTTTTGATTACAACTATTTCTGTCTCCAAAGTTCTCCTCTCCCAGTCTACAACAGCCCTTCTCTCTGTTGCTCGTGTGACCTCTCACTGTCTATACGGTCCACTTGACCTCACTTGGAGCTTCCTTTTCATCTGAGACCCACCTCTTCTCTTTTAGTACCCCCCAGCCCCCCTCCCCACCACCTCTTTTGTCTCTAAAGTGACCCTCTCTCAATGTACAAATCTCTCTGATGTGTGTCCAATTTGGTCTGTAGGGCTCACTTGAGATCTCTTGAGCCCCTGTTCCATCTGACACCCAACCTGTCACTTTAGACATCCCTCTGTGGTTATAAAACCCCTATTGTCCCCAAAGATCACATCTTTCAATCTGTAATGTCTCTTTCTCTCTTGTCTGTCCTCTCTTAGTCTATACTGCCCACTAGGCGTTCCTTGGGTTCTCTTTCCCAAAAGGTACCCTGTCATGAAATTCAAGTTGGTTGAGGACAGTAATGACTCAATATTTCCACTAGAGGGGGGGAACCTATCACACCCCTGTCAGTAATAAAAGTATTTTACAAAAAAAAACACTGTAACACAAGGGAATTCTGATGAGCACAAAAGGCAAAAGGAGTCCCGCAGCAAACAAAGTCCCAATACACAATACTTAAAATACTGAAAAAAAACAGACAGAGCCAAGAGGTCAAAAATCCAGAAAAGCACAAACATAATCAGATGTGCAACAAAACTCACCAATGCCAGCACATTCAATGAACTGTAAGGGACTGTGAGTTTTCCTCAGCCTTAATAGGACTGAAGACTGTCCCAACCTCTGCCATCTCTGAAGTGCTCCTCTCAATCTGTAAAACTCCCCCTCTCTTTCTCTCTCTCCATCTGTAGGGCCCACTTGGCGTCTCATGTGCCCCTTCCATCTGAGACCTAACCTTTCTCTTTCAGACCTCTCTCTGAGGCTATAAATGCCCTACTGTGCCTGAAGGTTCCATCTTTTAGTCTACCAAACTCTTTCTCTCTCTCTCATGTGTTCTTTCAGCCTGTGGGGCCTACTTGGCCTCTGCCAGGGTTCCATTTCATTCTGCAATACCCACCTGTTTGTCTCAGACCCTTCTTTTAGCGTGCGTGTCCTTAATGGACTCTTTCTTAGTTTCTTTCCCAGCTCTGCTCTCCTCTTTACTTGTATGTCATGGTCCCCCCAGTACATAGTTATCACAGTATCAACTGCCCCCCCCATTTAATAAACATCTATATCTTGCTTGTGGACCCCTTGTTTGTGCCCCTCTTAGCATATAAATCCCCCACTCTCTCTCATGGGCTCCTGTCCCTGTCTGTAAACCCATCCTCTTTATTTCATGGGCACCCTCTTAGTGTGTAGTGTTGACACGTCTGTGAGTTTTTGGACCCCCCTCTTTTTCCTCATAGCTCCCCAACTCTGTACCCAACATGTCCTCTGTTGTTTTGGTCATCTGTGGGTGCCACTTGTGTTGTTGCTGCTGCTACTTTAGCGATGTGTTGTTCTCTCAGGCTTCTCCTTGCCCCATGTGTAGGTAATCTCATTCTCCTGGGCTGCAAGAGGGTATAAAGTGGGATTCAGGGCACATAACCACTCGTTCCACCCAGCTACTCCTCACGCTGCTTCCAGAATGCTGCTTCACATGGCACTTTGTAACCCTCTGTGCCAGCTTCAACCCCTCTTTTTGCATTTCACTTCCTTCACTAATGCTTTTTGATTTCTGAACCGATTGCCAGAGTTTAAAGTGAATTAATTCCAAATCCAATCATTTTCTCATTTGATAGTCCAGGGATTTAAAAAACATATTTACAGAAATAAAAGCAGGGATTTGATCTCCAGCAAAATGGCAAAATCAAAATTATTTTTGTTTGTGTGTTTTTTGTGAGTCGTACCATGTTTGTCACTCTGGTCATGCTGCCCCATGAAAATGAAGGGTCAGGGATATATGTGGAGTTGCCAACTGACCAGTAACTGGACTTGGACTGGTCTTAATCCTAAACCTCAAATGGATTTGTCAGCCTCACTCAGACTGACCTGCATCTGCATCTTATACTTAGACTGGACTGGAGTAGCGGAGAATGGTAACCTGGATCTGAAGCTTCCACCTGACCTGTAACTGGACTAAGAGCACTGATACCACCAAACGGGGCCTATCAGACTAAACTGGGACTCTGCACACTATACTGAATCCACCCTGAAACTGAACAGACACAATCCATATCCTGTATTCACCTGTATCTGGACTGAAGGACTGTGGCACTTTACTGGTCCAGTCCTCTGACATGTTATTTAACTGGAAGGACCAACACTCTATATTGGACTTGTCTTTTAACCTGTAGGTCAGTGTTTCTCAACCTGTGGGGCGGACCCCCTTAGGGGGGCGCCAAGTAACAAAAATGGGGGCGCGAAGATGTGAAAAAAAGAAAACAAGAATCAAACATATGAAAAAAATATCTGTTGAAACCAAAACAGATTAACTTAAACTACATTCTGATACTAGAACAATAAATACAGAGTTAGATAAATGTCGATAAAAGTTAAGTAGGTGACAACAACTGTGATCCTGAACCGGACGTGTTAGCTTATCTATATGTCAATTGAAAGGATCCATACCCTGTAGAGGACTTGTCACTTGATCAGGAACTGGACGTTGAGTGTCAGTATGCCTAATTGGATCCATCATATCATCTCTGGCTGTACTGGGAATTTGCATTCTATAATTAAACTGACCTGTAACGAGACTGGAGAATGGTGACATTGTACAACACCTGTCACTTCATGTGTAACTGGACTTGAACAAACAGCAACCTATACTGAACTGGTCACCGGCCCTGTTACTGGACTGAAATAATCAGTACCCTACACTGAACCTGTTGCCCAACCAGTAACTGAACTTGGAGAGCCAGTACCCTCGACTGGACTTGTCATGTGGCCTCTGACTGAACTTGGAATCTAAACGCTATACTGAAACTGACCTGGAACTGGACTGGCCAAATCAGTACTACATCCTGGACCTGTAACTAGACTAGAAGAATCAGTACTCTGAACTGGACCATCTAGATAACCTGTAACTGGACTGTCAGAACCAGTACCCTATGCTTGACCTACCATCTGACATGTAATGGTCCAAGTTAGTACTACAAACTGGACCTGTCTCTTGACCTGTAATTCAGCAGACAGAGTTACCCGCTCCCCTAGAGAGGCCTCTTTGACTTTGTCTTAAATGGATGAATCTTTTAGCTACACTGGGCCTGTGATGTGGACTGTTGCTGGACAGAGGGGATCCATTCCTTATTATTGGTCTTATAGCTGGCATAAAACTAAATGTGTGCTTCATTTCGATAAAACCTGTGCCTGGAGAGGGGAATTTGGGTGAGGAGACATACCCCACTTGAAGTGGCATTGGACCATGACTGATTTTGTCCTGAAATGGACCGCTATCTGACTTGCAACGTGACCACACAGGTTGTTCATGCAGTGCACATGAAATATTTATCATCCCTGCAAAACCCAGTGTTCCTTGAGTGGCTGCATGTTTCTCCTCGTGTGTTGTTAACACTTTAAACTTGTCAACCAGAAAGAAGTCCAACTAAATTGGCAGGCTCTGGGGCACCAGGGATCTGCTGAATGGTCTCATATTTGTATGACTTTTCCCTTCTGTTGCCACTGTCACTTTGTGGAAGGCCAGTGCTCTTGCTTTTCTGAGGCTGGTGTATTGTTGGACATAGCCCTGGCCAGCAGTGGAGAGGTTAACTATGATTGCAGCGTCCCAGGCCAAATAAAAAAAAAAAGGGGAAAAATCTCCCATTTGGTCCCACTGTTGTTTTATGTGTTTTAGAGCAATGTGGAGAGCAGATGGAGCGCAGGGAGGCACCAAAGTTTAATCCTATCAGATGGATTCTCATTCAACCATCTGGTTAATCCTCGCACAATTTCAGCCTCTGTGAAAAATTCAACTTAGGCCAAGATTAGCGTCACAGATTGTTCCAGTAGAGCTGCTCATCTTGTGAGTTCATGATTTCTGAGGCGCCTCCAAATTGCATTACAGCTTGTTCTTAGTTTCTGCAAGGAAAAGAGAAAACTGGAAAAAGGATAAAAGAGCTGCTCACTTCTTCTTTCTCGTTGTTTGTGTTGTGTGAGCTGGATTGCTCTCTACATGTCCGTCTCCGCATGTTCAAGTCTCTTACAATGACGGGGGCCTTTTTCAGGCTCAGCATCCCCCCCTCAACCCCCAAGCCGCCTGCCGGCTGCCGCTGGAGGCAATTCGCTCTGTAGCAGTATTTCTTACAGGCAAAGTCAGGAGAGGCAGCAAAGCAAAGGGTGTATATAGTGCCTTTCACACCACAGATTTAGACAGTGATTCTGCACATGCCGAATCATTTAGTGCCTTTCATATCCAAAGACTGCTTATATAATATAAATACTGTGAAATACAGGGAGTGCTTTTGAACCAGTTCCCAAACCCAAAGGAAGGCACAGAGCAAAAGATACTAAAGTCCAGTCCCCCAGGGTTTTATTGAGGACAGATAGTATAAATTGCCACAAGGTGAACAGGATTACTGCGGTGGGCTGGCGCCCTGCCTGGGGTTTGTTTCCTGCCTTGCGCCCTGTGTTGGCTGGGATTGGCTCCAGCAGACCCTTGTGACCCTCTGGTTTGGATATAGCGGGTTGGATAACAGATGGATGGCTGGATGAGCAGGATTAGGGAACAGACACAAAATAACAAAAAATGGACATGCCTCCTATGGCATCACAAGCCTTACATGCTGATCCTTGACTTTCAAACCACATCTTTTACTTCATGCTCTGTCCTTGACCTCCTTTTCCAGTCCATATAAACCTTTGCCTCTGTTCCACACTGGACTCTAAGCTCACCTGGATGATAGGAAAGGGCTTTTTTTAAAGGGTGGTCCAAGACCACTTATGATTCACACTTAACTGACTGTTTCACATAATGCAGCCATTTCTTTAAAAGGCCAATCACTCATAAACTGTGGTGGGAACAGGACCGCAGCCCCAAGCTGCTCCTTAGTGTCCCAAAAAAACTAACATCTGCCCTTTCAGGAGTGCCCAGTATAACTTAAAGTCTGCTATAAGGTTCTGCAAGTAGGAATTTCCAAATACTCTATATGTGTGATAATAGTGACCCTATAAACACGCGGTTATATTATATACAACATGTATACAAGTCCATGGATTGTTCCCACCCAGAACCCTATGCTTGCTAGGACAGGCTCCAGCTTCACTGTAACCCTGCTCAGGGTAAATCAGGTTGAGAATACTGATGGGTGGGTAGATGAATGTATATAAAACTTTCCCACATTACGAACTACCAGTTTACGAAAATGTTTATGAACAAAGTAATTTAAATACCCTTTCTCGTTTTCCTAATCGCAATGAATATGAATTTTCACTAAGACACATTCACCTTTGCAGCCGTTCCATCTCCAGTACTCCTGCCGAATTGAGCGCGAATGGGAGTTTTGGGCGGGCTCGACGTTGGTGACGTGGCCTTCAGAGGCAGGAGGATACTCGTGCGTTACTCACCCGTCTTCCGGCATTATATTGAGCATCGTGGCTCCAAAGAACATCGTGAAGTAGTTGGGAAAGACCATAAAAGATCAAGAAGCCACGCCTTTGAATGTGAAACTTGTAGCGATAAAGCGTAGGTAAACAACTTTATTAAATTGTACTCAATGGCGGGCAATGCCTTGTAAGGGTCGTTCTGATAAATGAAGTTATTATGAAATTAATTATGTCAATTTTCATGTATTTTAGTGTTAATTGAACACAAATGGTCGGCTTAAAAATGTTTTTAGATTAATGGTAATTAGGTGTTCGCGTTGCGGAAAAAATAGTGGCGGGTAGAAGCGGATATAAACGTGTGCTATATATATAATGAAACGTAAATGAATGAAGAAAGACGAACGAGGTGCTTTGGAGTTATAACACTTGAGTTAATGACACATTTATTTGAAGAGGAAAAAACGGGAATTTAAAACAAACTGAGAATTATGAAACTAATTACAATCGAGTTCTACCATCCATATTTAAAAAGAAAGCTATTCCTTAATGAGGTTCAGTGTTTAGGCCCCCAAGCACGTAAATAGTATCTCTTTAAACTGTTCTGGTATTCTGGTCCCGGACTTGAAACAACCGCCGCTTTCTAATACCCTGCCAGCAAAGAAGCCCCTTTGATTACAAGTCCGCTTAGCACTGACAGAGATGGAGTCCGCGCCGCTCCTCCTTCAGCCACTCTCCTGCAGGTTACCTCCCCACAAACTTTTCTGCCACCATAATTTACATGCTGACACTCCCAAGCTGCTAGCTCCGCTCTGCTAATGCTGCGCCTAGTCTTACAATAACGGCTGTCTTGTAATAACATATATACAGTGTATATGTGTGTATATATATATATATATATATATATATACATATATAGAGATTATAGGGTCATCATAATTGCATGTACAACACACATACTTTATATGCAATATAGATCTATTTCCTTTAATATCAGCATTACAAATTGCAGTACTGTATTAGAAAATGTAATTTTAAAGCTCTATCACACACAGCTTTTTTAATGTCTTTTACACTCATATAAGTGAAGGAGTTCCCATATCAAAAGTTATTAAGAAGCTGTCACAAGACAGTTTATTTAGTGCCTTTTGCTATAAAGCAGCTAAAGAAAGGTTTCATGTAGTGACTTTCGGTAAGTAAACTTTCCACCCATTCATCATTTTTTTTAAAAATGTTACCCCATTCAGGGTCACGGGGAATTGGTGCCAGTATTGGAAGAATCAAATATATGATGAGAGCCAAAACCTGAATTGGGCACCGGTCCTTCACACTGGGCCGGTTTGTAATCATCAGTTACTCAAACATGCACCTCTTTGAGGCGGAAAATGTATTGATGCACAGGGTGAACCTGCAAACTTCACACAGGTGCTGATCAGCCTGGGATTGAAACACAGGACTGTGGAGCTCTGAGGCAGTAATGGTAACAGCTGCACCTGAGAGGCAGGAAAAAAGTCCCAGGAGAAGTGTCTATATAGACATGAATAAAAGATTCACACCACACACAGGCAGTAATCTGGTCATTATCTGAACCGAGCACTTGGAAGGTCTAAGACAGCTACGCCAGTGTTTTTAATTTATATTAAACAAATTAAGTCAGTAATTATGTGCATATAGTGTCCTCGCAGCAAAGATTTTTAGTACTTTATCCAGTGCTTTTTACAGTAAATGTCTATGGAAAGACACCACACTTTCTTATATAGTGCCTTTTACATCCATGAACTTAGGGGATGTCTTATCTAACATATTGCCCATATTACTAAGTTGTAATTGGGGTCATCCTTTCATTAATTTTTCCAGTCATGTGGAGATGGCACCTATTTCAGTAGAACAGGGTGCATGGCAGAAGTGAAAGAAGCACCATTGGATTCACAAGTTAATTTTTTGTACTTCCATTTGCAGTCAGACTATTTTCAGGTTACATCAAGTAAAGACATTGATATATTGCCTTTCATATTCCTGCATCTAGAGAATCCACAAAAAAATGTTTATGCAAGGCATTACAAGGTGATCCCATATCTGACGATTCATATAGTGCCTTTCACATCCTTTAGACAGCTGACAGCACTAAATGACTCCATATTCTTAAACCTATTTAACCCAATTCAGCATTGTATGTAAGACATAACTCAACCCTTTATGAAGTGCCAGCCCATTGCAGAGCACAATCACCCACTCATACTGGGACAATTTAACATACTCTGCACATGAGACCTAAAAAAAAAAATAGGTAGAATGCCCAGAGGGGACTGGGCGGTATCATGGTCTGGAATCCCTACAGATTTTATTTTTTCTCCAGCCATCTGGAGTTTTTTTGTTTTTTCTGTCCCCCCTGGCCATTGAACCTTACTCTTATTCGATGTTAATGTTGATTTATTTTTTATAATTTATGTCTTTCATTTTTCTATTCTTTAATATGTAAAGCACTTTGAGCTACTGTTTGTATGAAAATGTGCTATATAAATAAATGTTGTTGTTGTTGTTGTTATCTTTGGGAGGTGCAAGGAAATCAGATTACAAAGAGAAAAACTCACATGAATACAGAGGGAATCTGCTGACTTCTGACCAGGCTCCACTTTCCAGTACAGGACATTGACCCCATGAAGCAGCAGCACAAAGCACTGGGCCACCATGCTACCTAGCACTTGATATGATTTTCTAAATACAGTATATAGTACTTTTCATATGAAGTTGGCTAGGTCAAGAATATAAATATAATTGTTTGAATAGCCAAGTAACTACTGCATAGCCTTAGGCAGGTTTTCTTTATAGAGCCTTTCATATGGCAGTGGCACAAGCTAATATGACTCCTTTGGCCACTGCAGGGCCATTGTTATGTCTGCTTCTGTCATCTTAAAGAATGACAGCAGTGTGGCTGCACGCTCCAAACAGGGGTGCAAGCTGCTCTCTCTGTTTCAAACAATGAACCTTGGCTCACATGTCAGCAAGCAAACAGCTACAAGACAAAGCGGCACAGACGGTGAGTGTGACCCGCTCCCACCTGACAGTTAGGGTATTTATAGTTGTGTTTTTCAGAGGGCTTCCTGTCCCCGGAACACCGGGGCTCTGCTGATTTCCCCTGAGCTTTAAAACCCCATTGGCTGATCTCTGTGGGGGGGTTGTGCCCCTTTTGGGGGCAGGAAGCAGGATGCTCAGAGAGCAGAGCTGCCAGGGAAGTGCTGTGACCATTTTAATGTGATTGCGGCTCCATGGCACCGAATATGATTTCCACCTGCACACTCAGGCTTGACTCAAGTCTCCTCAAGTCTCCTCACAGGTCAAAGTGTCAGCCCCTCAGGAGAAGCGAAAGCCCTGATTGGAAGGGGCCTGTGTCAGTCACTGGTAGGCTTTTGGCTGATTGGCTGATGTTGGGCATTTCAGAAGCCCCACTGGCCTGATCTGTTTCTTACTGTTAGCGTCCCTACCTTGGCACAGCGGACTTTCTCTTCTCCCACCAAGTGCTCAAATCGAGTGTTACCTGACCCCAGAGCCTTTCTTTTTTAGTTGTACTAAATCAAAGCAGATTGAAAGTGGGGAATCCCAAATATTTCAGCCCCCACAGTGGCTGCATTCCCAAGATGGGTGGGTGGCAAGTGCCCGTATCTACGTCCCAGAGCAAATTACAAGTCTGATAATTAGTCTTCCTTGGTTTGCAAGGCGGCATTTGAGTCGGGAGTCAAAGTTCAACATCCTGAAATGAAATTTAAACCAATTAATCTGTTAGATTTTTATCGCTTGTCCGTGTTTTCTCAGCAATTCCCCCAGCTCTTGGCCTTTGATCGACTCTTGTAAGGACTCAAAATTGTCTGCCTGCTGCGAGCGAGACGCGAATGACATTTACACGGCTCTCGTAAAACAATCAGGTTTGCAAGGCCCTCAAACAAGCAGGGCCTGGTAATATTTAATAAAAGTGTATGTATAATCACTGGAATTAGCATTTTGTGCCTCAGAGGGCCTCTGGGAGTGCGCAGGGTTTTATTGTGAAGTGATCATTGTTGTAACAAAGGGTGAACTGAGTGCTGAGTGACGCTTCTCAGTCTGATGGCCGATTACTTAATTTCAAGCCTGTGTGCGCCTGCCATTCACTGACCTCCATCTCAGTCAGGCTAGTCAATGAGAAGGTGAGTTGGAGGATGACATCTGGCTGGCAGGGTGAACTTGTGGCTAACGTGCTGGACTTTAGAGGCCACTGGTTGACTCACAGCCGTAAGATATCACTTAGCCGGCCGACGCACCGACTGTAGAAGATGAATGTGTAAGTAGTTGGCATGTCTTTTAGATTTTCTGAACAGGCAAGTGGAGTAGCATATGACATAATTTACTTAGACTATCAAAAAGCCTCGACACAGTCCCACACCAAAGCTGTAGGCATCAGAGGTAACCTGCAAAACCGGATCTCAAGTTGGTTAATTGGCAGAAGGAAAAGAATGCAGATAAGAAAAGAATGCGCCATATCGAGTGAGGTCATCAGTGGAGTCCCTCAAGGGTCTGTCCTGGCACTGTTATTTTTTCTGCTTTATATTAACAACATTGACTTTGATAAAGTTAGTAAACTTGTGAAATTTACTGATGATACTAATATTGGAGGATTGGTAGAAACTGAGGAGACAGCAAAAACAATTCAGAAAGACTGTGACAAGCTATATAACTGGGTGAAAATGCAGTTTAATGTAGAATGTAAAGTGCAAAGAGATACACTTGGGCAAAAGGAACATGCATTTCAAATGCAAGATGGGAGACACTCTCGTACAGGAAGCAACCTCTGAAAAGTATGTAGGGGTTTATGTTGACACAAACTTTGATCTAAGCAACAAAAAGGCTAATAAAATGTTAGGTTATTTCATAAAACCTGTTAAATATAAGTCAAGGGACATTTTCCCAAACTATATAATGCTCTAGTGAGGTCGTATCTGGAGTACTGTGTGCAGTGCTGTTTGCCCTGCTACAATAAAGACATAGTAGCACTTGAAGCTGTACAGAGGAGAGCAACCAGGTGCATCCCACGCCTTACTGTGATAGACAATTAAATCGGTTTAGTTTCAAATTGAAGAGACTACATTTGGACCTAATTTAGGGTTTCAACATTTTTAAACACATTGATAAAGCAGAATTCTTTCAATATAAGGTTGAATCATGTACTCAAGCACACCAGTGGAAATTAAGAGGAAGGGCATTTAGGACTGAAGTCAGAAAGCACTTCTGTATGCAAAGAGTTGTGGGAATCCGAAACAAACTACCGAACTATGGAATTGAAGCAGAAACATCGACAACCTTTAATAAGTATCTGGATGAGATATTGGGTCAGCTTAGTTATTCCCTGAACAGGCTTGATCGACTGAATGGCTTCCAGTCATTTGTTAAATATTCTTGTGAAGTGTGTTTACTATAAGAGGCACTGTTTAGAATATAACAAGAGTTTGAAGCAAAGCTAATGAGAAGAAGGGCAGAGCTAGAAAAAAGAGGCAGGAAGGCAACTTTATAATGGCACTCCATGTATTCATCTTGACTCCTGCATCTTTTCAGCTTCACTTCACCCAAAATCAAACATATCTATCTATCTATCTATCTATCTATCTATCTATCTATCTATCTATCTATCTATCTATCTATCTATCTATCTATCTATCTATCTATCTATCTCTCACAGTGTTTTTCAATCAGTGTGCTGTGGCACAGTGGTGCGCCATGACAGCTACCCAGGTGTGCTCTGGAAATAATAGTGTATCGTGGCTGTGTCTGAACCTGAGAGGGACAAGCTCCTCGGGTGTCTCAAGTAAGACAGGACTACCTGGAGAAGCAGCTCCACGATTGCTAAGTTGCAGACACAGCATTTACAACACTTTGGGTGCGTCTCATGACTGCTAGAGTCCCTCTGCCTCTGTGTGAGGTCACCAGCGAGTCTCACAGGGCCGGTGGATAGTGGGCATACAAGTTGCCTTTGAGGCAGAGTGGGGCAAGCAAAGGGATGTAGCAGCTGGGAGATGCCAGCCAAGTGCCCACTAAGTGCCATGTCTACAAACACTGATCTCGGAGCTGTTTTTATACTGACTTTTCCAGGTGTCTCGCTCCTTTGGATAGTTGAGCATATGCAAGAGATATAACGTGTTTGTGGATGGTAAAATAATGGCAGGCCTTGGGATGTTTTTGTCTACAAAAACCACTGAAAAAATGGTTGAGAAGCACTGATCTATCACATAGTACCTTTTATATCTGATTGTGTTATATAGAGCCAGTCCTGTCTTTCTTGCTCATGCTATCTCAGTGTTTCCTATTGTGTCTTTCCAGGCTATCTATGTAATGAACTCTGTCTCCATCACCACGTGTCCCTGCCCTGGGATAGTGGGTCTTCCCAGCTTCAGCACTCATTGCTCCTGGTCCTGTGTGAGTGTGTGTGAATGAGACCTGTGGTGAACTGCTGCCTCGTCCACTGTCTTGCAGCCGATGCCATCATAATAATCTCTGGCCCCACCAAACCTGAATTGGGACATGGCAGCTTGAGAATATTATGTTATGTTATTGTCAAAGTGTACAGTTATGTGCCCACATCTTATTTAGGGTTTTGGAAATTGTTCACTTTGATCAGAGAAGAAAATGAAGTACACTATGCGCAACGTAGTGAGATCTGCTAATGTTGTCTTAAATTGTTACACCTGTTGTGATCAGATGAGCCTTAGTTTTCTATTAAGGGGGTCAGAGAGAATTAAGAATTAAGAATTTTCCTAATCTTTCATTTCTTTGATGAAAAACACAGCATGCCAGTGTGTACAGCTAATATCCTTCTTTTTTAGATCAACCAGCCCAACTGTGACAATGCATAACAAAACAATCCTGCCTGATATGAGTCCTCCCTGCGCTATATCAATCTCACAAAAATCACTCACTCATCATCTCACTGAAATTCCCACCATACAGATTTAGCTCTCTCAAATGAAAGTCCTGTAAACAATAATTACTGATTTTGACCAGATCAGTTTACAAGATGTATTCAATATTATTTCTAAAGCTTAGAAGCTGAGCTAAACTGCAGTCAATGTCTGAAATGGAAGAAACTTGAGACAGTCTTTCTTCCATGGGTCACCAGCATGCTCAAGTCACTCCAAGAGCAAAGTATAAAATTGTAAAACCACTCTGAAAGTCACTGAGAATACCAGAACAACATCAACTGATCTTTAGGCCTCTATTTCCTTGGATAAAGTTGATATTTATGATTCTGACATCAGAAAAACACTGCAAAAATAATATTTATAGTAGAGAAAAATTAGCTACAGAAAAAAAACAGTGTTGTTAAATGGAAAGATAAATCAAAAGTAATACACTTTGGACTACATGGGCCCCTTTACTCTAGACCAGGCAAAAATTAAAACGTATACACCACAATTAGAACATTTTACAGGACCAAACATATCTGTGGTAGTGTTAGGGTTTGTGAGTGTTTTGCTGCCTGAGGAACCTGACAATCTGTCTTCATGAATTTTACTTTGAGTCAAAAAAAATCTACAGAAGTAAAGCTGGACAGAGTTAGGATGCTGTGGTATTTCAGTGTCAGAGATGCTGCCTCTCAGTTTCACGGACCTGTGTTCTGTGACTAACAATGACACATGCAGGCTTTGTATATCTTCTACTGCTCTGGTTTCTTACACATCTTGGAGACATACCGTTTAGGTTAACTGGTCCAGTGTGGGTAACTATAGGGGGTACTTGAGTCCACTCCTGCCTTATGTTTAATTTTGCTAGAACTGGCTCCCCTTTTATGTCATAAAGAGAATTCAGAAAATGGATGGATGAGTGAAACTGACCTAGTGTGTGTGTCCACATAAGTCTGCGCTCTAATGCACTGAAATGCTGCCTACCTCTGATTTGTGCTCTACTCCTACTACCTCTGGCTTCTCACAGCCCATCTATGTGGGTGGAGCCAAAGTTAAAGAAACAGAAGTGTTTTGTAATGGCTAAACCAAAGGCCGGACCTAAAGGTGGTAGAAATGTGGAGATAGCGCTGGTATTGAGAAGTTTGTTCATATTAGAAAACGCTGCTGAGCTTTGGGGGGGGGCACCTTTTCACATGAAAAATTTGGATGAATAAATGAACTGATGGATGAGCTTCTTTAATCTATTACTAGTATTTGAATGAATGTCTGGTAAAATTCAGTGTTTAAATATGTAAAGACTCAGCCTGGCTGCCTGTCTGTTTACCTAGTGCCCGTTTAGTGTGTCTCAGAGGGTGGGCTAGAGGCTTGGTGCCACCTCAGTGCTGCATTTTCCCCAGGATGGCCTGGCATACCCTTCAAGAACATGTTCATGTTAATTTTCTGGCTTATCAGCACTCCCTGTTCAACCAGGACTTACTTCATGCACCCATTTTCCCTTTTTTTCTTTCTTTGTCACTGCCTTCACATCCATGAAACAGCCACCCCGTGCATCAAGGCTATCAGCCCCAGTGAAGGCTGGACCACAGGTGGAGCTACCGTCATCATCATTGGGGACAATTTCTTTGATGGCCTTCAAGTCATTTTCGGTACAATGCTGGTATGGAGTGAGGTGAGTAGGATTACGTACTACTGTAGACTAGAGGATGACTTTTGCTGTCATCCTCATTGATTTGGATATGTTTAGTCAATGATTTACCCAAAGTGACTTACAAATCAGACTTTTGTAATTGAACTATGGGAAGGCTAACTGGTTAATTTAAGGGCACACAGTGAGTCATTGGGGAAGACTAATTGGAAATCTTGTGGTTTGCAGCACAGCACCTTGGACACTAGGCCATGCTGCTCTTCAGCTAAATAATATAAAAACAGATAAACTAGCAAAACATGTAATGGAAGGAGGGCAATACTGGCAAAGCCCACCAATGTCATCAGCCCTTACTGTATATCCACTTAGGAGACTGTGCACAGAGTCTGAGGTGAATCTGAGTGCCAGTCCAAGATTAGAGCCTTGATAGTCCCAAAGGAGTTATGTCATTTTTCCAGTGTGAACAGAGTGCCTGCAGTATGAAGTGAATTCTACCAGAAGGAGCGGACCTGCAGAACCCACCCTGCCTGACGTAAATCCATTGTGAATGAATGAAAACCTTTAAAGTGCAATGCATCTGGTTCTCCCAGTGAGAGATGAACTTCCCCTGTCACCCTACTATCAGTGGATAGTCACTGTGTTATTGGATTTAGGTAGACACCTTTACTGTAGGCGACTTGATTGTTTATTTTTTTTTATAAAAGGAGCACACACTTTAAGATAAAAGAGTACTCTACCAATATGAAATGATCCCTCCAAATCTGAACCACCCCCAGTGTAATGAATTCTTCCAAGTCTGACATAACTCCAGTGTGATCAACACAGTTCTCACAGGCTGAAGCTGCTCACCCCAGCATGATGAGAGTGCTCCAATGGTGATTCTCCTATATATAGCAGTGAAACTGTCCCAGTGAGTCCTTCAAGTCTGGTGTACATTCTCCCAATGAAATATTGACAGTTTTTAACTAAAACCCCTTAGAATTAATTACATTCTCTTAGTCTCCTGTAAATCTGGGGCAGCAGGGTAGCACAGAGGTCCCGGGTTCAAATCCCGGCCTGGTGACTGTCTGTGAAAAGTTTCAGTTTACTTTCTGTGTCTACATGGGATTTTCTCTGGGTCATTGGTTGTCCTACCAAATCCCACATACATGTGTGTTACATTATCTAGTTGTTATAAATTGACCCATTGTGTGAGGGATTCGTATGGTATGGTATGGCATAGTATATACTATATAGTGTTGCATAGTGTAATGTCGTATGGTATAATATGGTCTTGTATGGTGTTATAGTATGATATGGTATGGTATATTATAGAATAGTACAGTGTAGTGTAGCATAGTGTATTAAACTAAGGTATAGCATAGTATATGGCGAGGTATGATATTATAAAGTCTCCTGTTGTGTATCCCTTTACTGTGCTGGTTTTCTGCTCCCACTTCCTAAAGATGTGCTCATTACATCAATTGGAGATGCTATATTGGACCCAATAACTTGAATGGGTTTGAACCTGATCTTAATGGATTGGCACCTCTCCTCCAGGGTTAGTTCCTGCCTTAGGCCTGATGTCACCAGATCAGAACCCAAACCCCATAATTTCAAATTGCATTTGAGTAGGCGTGAGATGATTAAATGATTTGAAGAGTATGAAGGAACACCTGAACTAAAATATTCCTGTCTGAAGTAAAATCTTTCAGAAGAAATGAAATTCTACACCAACAAGAACCTTCTCACTCTGAAATGAATCTCCCAGTCTGTTGATGTTTTTTTTTTTTAATTTTATTTGCTTAGGACCCTGGGCTATAGTGCCCCCAACCAGAAGGTGATATCTTCCCAGTTTGAGTTTAATCATTCCAGTCTGATTATACTTGTGTTACTCAGAGCAGGATCCATCCCACCTCTCAGTGGCTCCACCCACTGTGATGAGTCCCGCCCTTCTGTAGTTTGGCCAGATCCACTCATGTTAGCAAGCCAGTCCAGAGAGTAATACTTCTGATTTCTGTGGCCTGTGGCTTTGGAAGGAAATTGAACAGAAGTCACATTGAAATGGAAAGGGATGCTTGAACGGCCTCCTTTGTGGCTACCTATTAGGTAATGTTGTGGTTTCTGAAACAAACAGCAGGCTGTACTGCCTCTAATGTGGCCTGTCTCTTAATCCACAGCTCATCACTCCACATGCCATTCGAGTGCAGACCCCTCCTCGCCACATCCCTGGGGTGGTAGAGGTCACACTGTCTTACAAGTCGAAGCAGTTTTGTAAGGGCACCCCTGGGCGTTTCATCTACACAGGTAAGATCTTCTTGTAGTGCCTTTCATACTCTAGATGTTTTGACTAAAAAAGGATTGGCACCCTGGAAAAATCATGGGGGCTAGCCCTGAGTTGAGCCGTGTTCAGACAATTGTGGCTCATCAGTCTTTGTAGAAAAGTTGATGAGGAGCATCATTTTGAGGTCTGACAGACTGCTACTGGGTTTGGTGTTGGTAGACTGGAATTTAATTGAAATGTAAAGAACTTCCATTGTGTTGAATGCCAAGAGACAGGCATCATATTGGGTGCACCTACTATGCCTTGTATTGGATACTCAGTGACTTGTATAATGTGGGGCTCTGAAGGACTGCTGCTCTTTCAAAGGATCATGGGCCTCTTGCCATCTTGTGGTCTAATAAACTGCCATTGTATTGAGTGCCAAGGGGCTGTCATCATGTATGGTGCCAACAAAATGTTGGTGTGTTGGAATCAAAGGACAAGATGCTGTCACATGAAGTTGAGTTTTACATTTTCAGGGCAGTACACTGGCATTAAAAGGACAAGCGGAATTCCGGAAGGGTTTTGACCCTTTTAGACCGAGGGTCTGGCATTGTGTTCCGGGGCCTTTCAACACAAAAGACTTATAAGGAGGAGCCAGGGTTCTGAAAGCTTGTTTAATTAAAAAAAGACCTAGACCTTACTGTGGCCTGTCAGGCAATGATGCTAGTAAGGAAGGGATATTCATGTGTCATGACTACAAGGCAGTTCCTAAGACTCCCAGCTCTTCACACAATGAACTCTTCCATCACTTGGTGTACTATGTGCCCAATGGACAATGTTCAGCCTCTTCTTCTAGATGCTAGACTGATACCCCTGTAGCAGCAGAACTTGGCCAGGAAATAGACTTGCTGGTGTGGATGTGCTCCAAAACCTCACATAGAAATTATGCTAACTATCAACTGGGGCATGGGGTCAACCTAAATCTGTGGCCCTGGGTTCCTTGCTTTTAGTACTTATTTCTAGTGTGTTTCTTGGCCTTCTTAGATGTTTATAGCTAGGTGGCAGGTGGGCATACTGTGATCAGTGTTCATTAGTTGGACTTAGGTTTCTGAATGACATGTCAGTCTGTAGTGTTTTGGGAACAGAACTCCATGCTTCCTTCTCCTTGTTTTGGCTGGCAACTATTATTGAATACTGCCCTGAGGGCAGTGCCCGCTTTTATCTTTAGTTTGTTTATGCTTTGTCTTTTGAATCATATGTGTGTGGGTTTAACTGGGGCTCAAGGCCATGCACAATAAAAAACATTAGAAATGAGTGCAAAGCTGGCACACATACCTTTATAGGCTTAGAAGAGACAGACTGGCAGAGAACTGGCATACAAAGAGTGCCAGCCAAGTAGTCCCTGAGATTTGTAGGATTTTGTATTTACTGTTCTAAACAGGTTCCAATTGGCATGACTATGTGTCCAGTTGCCAGTGGGCAATAATCTGGGCGAATTGGCATTAACTGGTGACAGCTGGGAGACGCATTAGACTAGGGCAGCTGTCAAAAGCTACAAAATGGGAGCAAACAATTTAAGGGGAAAATAAACCAATGGCTCAGTCCTGTATTAGTTACTGTGTGCCTCTGGGGGGCGGCCTGTCCCCAGTCTGTCAACCTGAAGGTGGGCTTTGATTGAACCTAAGTAAATGAATAGCGGGTGAACTCAGACGTCCATGCTATGAGTGACTGGACGCTGCCTGGCAGAAAGCCTCTTCGGGGAATGCTTTTGGAGACAATCAGCTCATGGCCCAGACTGGAAACTACTTGAATGGATGTTCTGGTTACTCTTGAAATTGGTAGGGCGGGTCCTATGAAGGTGGCACTACTGTGGATGCCTTTTGTGCTACACCCATGGCTGACCAAGATGCCACTCAGCTTACACCAAGAGTGGATGCCATTAGATGGTACTCGGGTAACTCTTGAGAGTTAGAGTGGGCCTCACTTGGACTGGATACCATTAGGATGTGGGTGTTGTGTATGAAGTCTCTGGACTAGACCCTACCTTTGTCACGCATGCCTCTCCTCTGCCCCTGTCTTTAAATTATAGTCACTCTTTAGATTTCTTTTCTGGACCCTCTCACAACTCTTTGTATGAACAGACTAGACCTGAACTCATATGGCTCAGTCTCAAAAGCACAGGCATTTAGTGTGGATGACAATCTGGTCATGGCTGCGGTGGGATGGGAACAGAGGCTATCAGAATAGATGATATATGGGTCACTCTGGGGCCCCAGGCTATACCTCGCTTGAGTCACATCTGGGACTGGGGCTCTCAGTGGGCCACACTCTGATTCAGTTGACACTCTAGACTGCCCTGTCCTTCTTGTTGTGCCACCAGGAACACTCTCAGCACTGGATGTCATCATTGTGGTCTCACCAAGGTCATGATCACAACTCATTGTCACTTGGCTCACACTCCAGACTTTTGGCCATTTTCATGCAGGCTACTTAGGTCACAGTTGGGATGATCCCTGGTGCTGGAAATTATTTGTGTCAATAACACTTGAGTCACTCTTGGTGTCCACTTTAGATAGGTTGAGTCTACTTGTCTGGATGGAGTCTAGGTTATCCATGAGTAAGGATATTGCTGAGTGTGACCTAACCGGGGATTAGGACCAAAGCTGGACACCACGTGGTTCAATTTACAAACTGTATGCCACTCGTGTCCATGCCACCTAGTCTCTCCCCAGGACTGAATTCTGTCACTGTCACTTCCACCACTGTGTGATTAGTTACCTCTTGATTCAGACTGTATGCCATAAGAAGCTTATCTGGCTGCCACCTGGGACACTCCCCATACTGGATGCCATCAGTGTGACTTTATTATATAACCACTATTGGGGGCATCTTGTTTCAGACTGTAGACATTGCCACTCATGAGATTGCCGTCTTCTTCCATGCCAGTACTGGAAGCTGATGGCACGTCTTTCCTTTAGTTAGGATCTCTACTAGATGCCAATGTTGCAGACTGAAAGTCATTTGTGAGGGTCATCTCCCTAGGTCACTCTTGGGATGGTATTTGGCAGTGTGATCTGACTTAGATAACAATCATGATATGGCCCCTGCACTGTCCCATCATTTATCATTGGAGTTGTGCAGATGCCACTTGGGCCAATCCAAGAGATAAATGCTGATCTTAAGCACTATTACATGTCACTTGGCTCACAATGAGCTACTTCTACGGATATCTTACACCCAGGACACCATGCCGCTAATGTTCACATGACTGTGATGCCCCCAGAACTGCAAACTGCCTTCCCTTAGGTCACCACGAGAGTTGAGCTAACTCCACCAGAATGAATGCTATTACTATTACATGGCATGTGCCTCAAACTATAGACTGTAGGCCATTTGTGTGGATGCCACACAGGGCATTCCCTGGACAGGATGCTGTCTATGTTACCTCACTTAGGTTACAAATACGACTGGCAGCCTCTTTCCTCAAACTGTAGAGTGTGAATGCCTCCGAGGTCACTTTCAGGACAGAGAGCTCACTTATGTCACAATGGTGATGTCCTTCACCCCACATGCCACTCTCCCTTCCAACAGCACCAGTCTTGTGATGCCTGTCTGACTGTGTGCAACCGTGAGATGTAGAATTAACCCTGGCGGCACTATTGTTCAATCCGAAGCGCATCAGCAGCAACAAAATTAGCGTTGCCAACTAATCTGCTTGCAGCGTAGCTCTTATTTGTAATTAATTATTTACATGGCATGCTGCTGTACACGATCAGCAAAGAAACTATCAAAAGCAGCCAGTCTGGGGATGGAAATAAATTGAGAAGAGAGAAGCAGCTGACAAGAGAGAGGCAGGCTGTCATCAGGCCCCTGGGTGCCCAGCAGAGCGGCAGCCCTCCTCCCTGGGGAAGCCGCTTCTAAACAAGCCGGCAAACAAAGCAGGGCGCCGTTATGCAAAGTTTGTGTGGCAGAGAATAATGAGTGCGCCCTTCAAAGCTGCGTGCTGCCTACTGAAGATCTGCTGATCTTGGAGCTGAACCCCCGTCCCGGACGCCCAAATGAGATGTATAAATATGTATTGATATGCAGATGGCATTTGGGATTTGAGACTGTGAGGCTGGCATTGGCAAAACCACAGTCTGTCCCCCTGAGGATGAGCAGTGCCCACACAGTGACCTCTGCCTCATGAGTGACTCAAATTAGTTTGATTTCCTTTTTGACCCCAAATAAAATCTTTTTGGTTGAGAGGCATCTCATGAGCGGGTATTTGGGTCTGCCAATCAAGCTAAGGTAGAGAGTTTATCTTTTCAGCTGAATGAAGAATTTAAAACACCTTGGCATCTGTTTTTTTTGCCCAGTGCCTACTTTACGGTTAAGAGAATGGAATTGTTGGGTGCTGCCCAGCAGAAGGAAACACTGTAAGGGCTCCTGAATGCCAGGTGGACTGGCCTGCCCAACGCCTGAAAGCTGCAAGGGACCCTGAGTAGGAAGTGCTGAGCTCTGCCATGCATGTATCAGCAACTGAATAATTAAAAGAGCCATTACTGAGAACTTAGTGTGATGGGGAAAATGAAATAAATAAATCAATGAGCCCCACGATGGACGCCACATTTAGCCGCTGGCACATAATTGTGTCTGAGAGAGAGAGAGAGGGATAGTGCCAGCAGTGTGTGGGCTATTCTTTTTCTTTGGTTTTGAGCCCTGATGCTGTAGCTGTTGATGCGTTACAAAATAACAGAGATGGCAGCGGGCATTAGTTGGAGTGTGAGTGAGAGAGATGCTGCACACTCATGGCTGCCTACCTGTCTTGAGTGAAACTCCTCAGAAAGCTTACAGTCAAGGGCAGAAGCAGAAGTGGAATACTGCCAAATGTTGACCAGGTGGTCACCAAAGCCATTATTCAGGAAGATGCCCAAAGAGGGCACAGGGCATTGGTGCTTTTGGAGGGTCGGCACAGTTCCTGCTTCACCTAGGCTTCATTGGCCGGGTGTTTAGAGCAGAGCTGAAAATCGAAAGCTGGTGTTCTTCAGTTCAGTCTTCCCTTATGCTTAACTCTGTGCCTCTCCTACTGGTCATTATTCTCAAATATGTGGCCCCTGAGGATTTCAGCCGCATGAAATATCCATGAGCATTGATCCGTGTGAGTCTGCCAAAGCCTTGAAAGTCTTCTGTTTCTTCTCCAGTCCCCCGTCTCAACTGTGTATTTTTATTTTATTTAGGAAAGACTGAATGTGGGTGCTCCTCCTTTCTTTTGCCCCTCTCTGACCTCGGCCACCAGCAATCTGTGGCCAGTGAAATGACTCGTGCCAACTGCGGGAATTGACAGCCGCCTTGCCAAGCCATTAATGGGGAACCAGGGGAGGCCCTCTAACCACATTCTTCACTTAAGTTTCCCAAATAGACACCCAGGAGAAAAGACAAGAATAAGACAGTTAAAATAATAAATCGGAGCGCCCAGAAATAGCAGCTGTGGTTTACCAGTTCCATTTTTGATAAAAGGTGAAGTGAGTTCCTCACTGAGCCCAAGCGTTGCTAACTGATTTCACTTCTGCTTTGTATTCTGTAGGGGGTGCCTTTTAGCGTATTGGGGAGAGTCTTGGGGGGTGGTGGTTAGCGGGTGGCCTTCTCTACACCATCGTGTGCTTAGTGCCCTCTTGGACTTGTGCCTGAGCAGGAGTCCAGCTGTGTGTTTTGCTTTAATATGTTTGATTAACAGCATTCAAAGGTGACTCTATTCATTTGTCCTGTCTAAATTCAGGTATTCGTGTGCAAATGTGCATCTCAGGATAATACATACATTTGTGGACTGGGAGGCACGTGGTATTCCAGAGTGGCATATACATTTATGTAGTGGTATACCAGTGTGCTTGTGATATTCCATAATGGAGGTATACATTTGTTTAGTGATATACATACGACATTCTGTAGTGGGTTTATATATTTGTGTAGTGGCTCAGTTCTGGTATTCTAAAGTGGCAGTATACATTTGTGTTGTGGTATATACCAATATGCTTGTGGTATCCTGTGGTGAATGTATATATTTGTATAGTGGTATGCCAGCATACTTGTGATACTTTGTTGGTTAGCCCACCATACTGGACCTTCCAGATAAGGTGTATGTTTGTACAGTGGTATACTATTATGATTCCAGTATTCCAAATTAGGTGCATGCAGTTGTTTGGTGATTCATAGGTATAGCTTTGCTATGTTCGTCATCCAAATAAATCTCTATTCTGATGTACAAATGAGTATGTTTCCTGGCATTGAAGCTGATATACAGTTTGTCAGGTGGTGTGCTGGTGGCGTGCTGACCTGCATAGTGTGTTCAGGCATGTACTGCAGTTGTGTGCATTATCGTGTACAGATATGGGTTAATGTACAGTATATCCATGCTGGTATCCATCCATCTATTCTTTTTCAAACCTGCTTTGAGCTTTCCAGAATCACAGTAGGTAACTACATAAGTGCATGTAGTCGTGCTCCATAAGTGTGTGTTTACAATTGTAAAGCTTTGTGCAAATATAGTATATCCAAATGTGTATTTTGGCAAACAAGTAAGTGTATAGGGTGGTCCAGATCTAATAATGCAATTTTCATTACGCTATAACTTATTAAGTTTATTACATAGAAAATCACCTGAAAAATCCCGGACCATCGAGAAGTGTGCGAACTGACGACGTGAAGAATCATCTTTGCGCCAAACTGGAAACGTCCCAGCATAAATCAAAGTCATCCAGACCTTCTGGATCTGCATAATTAGATCTGGACCACCCTGTATATTATTGTGTGGTGGTGTGCTGGCGCCATGCAGCTGTGTAGGTCAATAGCTTTGTACTGCTGTGTACCAAAACACTATTCTCCAGTTGTACATTCTGAAGTGCAATGTAGTGTTTTAAGTGTGCTACTGTGAACGCCATTGTGTGTAACTGGGTATACACAGCCGTCTGGAGTTTTTTTGTTTTTTCTGTCCCCCCGGCCATTGAACCTTACTCTTATTCGATGTTAATGTTGATTTATTTTATTTTATAAATTGTGTCTTTCATTTTTCTATTCTTTAATATGTAAAGCACTTTGAGCTACTGTTTGTATGAAAATGTGCTATATAAATAAATGTTGTTGTTGTTGTTGTAGATATACATGTGCGTGTATCATACTGAGCATTCGCGTGTGTGATCTGGTCTGCTTGTGAAGGTAAAGTGAAGTAATGCTCATAACATGACATTCTCAGACCTTCATAATCAGGTTTCGGCTCATGGAGAGCTAGAGCTTATCCTAGCAGAACTGGCCCAAGTTCATCATTGGGAAAGGGTAATTTACCCAGCATGCATGCCTCTGAATGTAAGAGTAAAATATGCAAATTCCATATGGACAACATCTAGCAGGGCTTTTGATCCAAGGACACTGGATGAAGAAAGTGGTGCCACTGCCCACCGCACCTTGAATTAGTGCTCATGCAGTTGTATGTTTAGCTGTGTACATGGGTGGTGTATGAGAGTGCACAGCAGTGGGGACCCAATGATGTATTCTGAGGTAGCCTTGTATAGTAATGTGCAGCTGGCTTTGTGTGTTTGTTTTTCATTGTGCAAGTGGATATGTGCAGTGGGCTGCTACGGCACGCATGAGGTATTTTGATGTGCTAAGTGTGTTGGGTACAGTGCAGCCGGCCAAAGAAGGGGGGCCTCTGTGTTTTTTTTTTCCGGAGGAAGGTAAGGCAGGCACTTCCTGCTGCTGTGTGAAGTCTCCTCCCTGCACCTGCTTATCATGCACAGAATGGCCCTCACGGCCATGAGGCAGAAAATCAATGGCAGCCATAATGCTTAACAGATCCTAACACTGGAAAATGCAGTGGGCACAGCTGGCACTGAGGGCATCCAGAGTGGGTCACCTTGATGAAGCAGCCTCATGCTGGGTCCTGAAGGACTGTGTTCACGTGTGCATGTATGTATGTGAGGCATTCACAACAAGTGTGCAAGAGAATGTGTGTATGTGTTGGCTTGCTTGCTTGCTTGTGCCCTCTGGCAAGCACAAGTGTGTTGATCCACGTGTATTGTGGTGTGTTGTGCGCTTCAGTGTCATTCTTATTAAGACAATGTGAGAGTGCGGGTGGTGATGGAGTGTCTCTGCATTTTAGTACAATACAATACAATACAGTGTATTTTTATACAGCGCAAAATCACACAAGAAGTGCCGCAATGGGCTTTAATAGGCCCTGCCTCTTGACAGCCCCCCAAGCCTTGACTCTCTAAGAAGACTAGGAAAAAGTCAAATAAAACCTTAGTAGGGAAAAAATGTAAGAAACCTTGGGAAAGGCAGTTCAAAAAGAGACCCCTAGGTTGGGCGTGCAGTGGGTGTCAATAAAAAGTGGGGTCAATACTGTACAATACAATACAAAGAACAGAACACAAGTAACCATCAATACAATATAATAGTACAATAGAAATCTTACAAGTACAGAGCAGAATTCAACAGTGGATGATATCCCATAATACGATTTGGATTTGTTCAGAGTCCTGGAGTCCTCGGCCATCAAGCTGCCTCCCCCTATTGGCCATTCCACAGCTGAGTCAGTGCTGGGCCAACCAATCAGAGGAAAGAACCCCTCTACCTGATGATTCCTGTGATCCTCCATCAGAGATGACTTTACCTTAGACAGGCAAAACAACTTGGCAGGTGGACAGTGGCACCAAGTGCCACATTTGATGTGTAAGTGCAGTATATGTTGAAGTATCGCTGAAATTCAGGCCAACAGGGTCCAACACATGTGTGCACACACTTTAGACTTCATGTGTATCGTGTTGTATGGTGATGTTAAGTCAGATTTTCTTTCTTTAAATTTTCTCATGCATCCTTCACAGGACAAGGTGGTCAAATAAAGGCTGCAATCCAAATAAATTCAGTTCTCTTTATTTAGTGTAGCGCTTTTGCTGTGTCAAGTTCTCAAGTAAAATGTAAATATAAATGCAAATATACAATTCAAGTAAACTTTTTACAGATTACTAAATACAGAATTAGTGTACATAAAGACACCAATGTGTTCAAACACACAGAAAACAAAGTAGATGATTAACATAAATGGAAGCCAACAGTATCTGTCCATTAATTACTGGTTTGTGGCCAGTTGACAATGGGAGGGGGGAGTGGTGGGGTAACAGAAACTCCAGTTAGCTGCACACCTGTAAAAAAATAAACCTCTATGATGGCAGTTCCCCACAGTCAGATATGACAGACAAAGTCAGACACAGTCAGAGTCCTGGAGACTTCAGCCACCTAGCCTTCAACCCGCTCCCAGACACCCTACGGTAGGGTCTGTGCATGGTCATCAAATCTGAAGTCATGAATCTTTCCATTCGTTGATTCCAAGGCTCCCAGTATCTCTGATGATTTTTTCTATGGGCAGGGGAACAGCTTGGAAGTATAGCAGTAACACCAGGTGCCACATCAAGAAACTGAGAAATAAATGTGTGCCTGGACAGCCTCTGGCTCGGTATGACCCTGAATTAACTGACGCAGGCTCAGATGGGTGGATGGATACGTGAATGTTACAATGAAATTAGGTACAAATAAAATGGATAAATAACAGAAAAGAGTGTTTAAATGCACCTATAATATATGTCTCCCTGCAGCTGCACAGTTAAGTACAGGCTGGCACACTATGGGCCTTAAAAATTCAAAGGGAAGAAGGAGGGAGACATGGCCGTGTACCAGCAAATCAACTGTGAAATTATCAAGTAGCCAGCAGAGGGTCTAACAGACTGGTGTTTGTGCGCGTTGTGCATATGTGTACAGGGGAAACGTGAGGCACAGGCAGCAGGTTAATGACGTTATGAAGGGGGTGGCACAGTATATGGTACTACCATCTCATGGAATCTGCATTTAAATGCCACAGCTGGCCATTGTCTGTGCAGAGTTTGCACATTCTCCTCAAGGCTAGGTGGGTTTCCCTCAAGGCACCCTGGATTTCCTTCTTGATCCCTGAACATTAAATTCATTTTCCATTGTAAATTAGCTGAGTTTGGGTCTGTGAGTGTGCACCCTGGCACTCTGTCCAGGGCTCTCTTCCACCTTGTACCAAAAAGCTGTGGCCCACTGTGTTTCTTAATTGAGTAAAGCAGATGTGTGAATAGCTTGTTATGTCATGTAATGAAGAATAAAAATATGTGTATATGTGTGTGTGCATGTGTGATGCCATTTTTAGTACAGTGCCTATAAGCAGTGCTCACCCCTTTGAATTTTTCACATTTCATTGTTACACAACATGGACTCATGGTGGATTTACTGTAATCTGACTTTTTTGACATTGATCCACAGGAAAAAACTCTTTAATATCAAAGTTAAAACAAATCTGTGCAAAATGGTCTAAATTAATTACAAATATAAAACACAAAATAATTGATCATGTAAGTATTCACACCTCTTACCTAAAGCATCACTGGGGCAGCCAATATAATTCACACAATCACGTTAGTTGAATGGAGTTTCAGTCAGTCAGTCATTTTCCAACCTGCTTAGTCCAGATGAGAGGTGTGGGGGTCTGCTGGAGCCCATCTTAGCCAGCATAGGACACAAGGCAGGAACAAACCCTGGACAGGATGACAGTCCATCACAGGGTGAACAAACACACACTCACAAACACACACACACACTCTTCTGCCCCTACCACACACTAGGGCCAATTTAGTATCACCAGTTCACCTAACCTGCATGTCTTTGGACTGCGGGGGAGACCGGAGCACAAGGAGGAAACCCACACAGACATCAGGAGATCATGCAAACCAAGGAGTTTCAGTTGCTTGTAATTTAAATGGCCATTATCTGGAAGGTCCAGCTTATAGTAAGTCAGTATGGTGGACTAACCTACACAATAAAGACTAAAGAACACTCCAAAGAATTTGGTGACAATGTGACAGAAAAGCATAAGATGGATGTTGACAAGAAATAATCCAAGTCACTGAATATCCTTTGGAGTTCAGTTGAATCAATCATTAAGAAATAGAAAGAGTGAGGCACCGGTGTAAATCAGCCTAGAACAGCCTTGAGTGATTGAGCAAAAATAAGACTAGTGGGGGACGTCACCCAGAGATGTCTGATGGCTCTGAAGGAGTCACAAGCTACAGCAGAAGTGATTAGAGAGACGTTGCCGGTTGCTGCTTCATGGGATAGTGGCAAAAAGAAAGCCACTGTTAAAAAAACAAACATAACAACTAAATGTTTTCCAGAAGGCACATGGGAAACTCTGATGTCAGCTGAAAGAAGATTCTATATTCTCATGTGACCAAAATTGAGCTTTTTGGCCAGCAGACTAAACGCCATGCTTGTTGTAATCCAAACACTGCACATTATCAAAAGCATACCATGCTCACCAAGCTTAGTGGTGGCAGCATCAGTCAGTCATTTTCTAACCTGCTTAGTCCAGACGTCGGGCGCAGGGGCCTGCTAGAGCCTATACCAGCCAGTATACGGCACAAGGCAGGAACAAACACTGGACAGGACGCCAGTCCATCACTGGGTGAACAAATGCACACACGTCCACCACAACCACATACTAGGCTGAAACATCCGTTCTGAAGCAGTTTTGTATGTTCTGCTAATCCTGGAGGGCTTGTGAGTGTAGATGGTAAAACAAATGCAGCAAAATACAGGAAAATCCTAGACGAAAACCTGATGAAGTCTCTAAGACACCTACACCTTGAGAGATTTGTTGTCCAGCAAGACAACAGCCATAAATATAAAGCCAAAGATACACAGGAATGACATAAAAAACAGTAATGCTAATGTCATGAAATGGCCGAGTTTGAGTCCGCAGAGCAATCCAATTGAGAATTTGTGGCTGCACTTGAAAAACGCCCTTCACTCACAATTCCCATGGAGCTTGACAGAGCTCAAACATTTTTGCAAAGAAGAATGGGAAACATGACAGCGTCCAGAGACCTGTGCATACACACACACACACTCAAGGCTGTCATGGCTGTTAAAGGCGCTTCTACTAAATACTGACTTTAAGGGGATGGACACTTATGAAATCAATTTGTGTTTTATATTTGTAATTAATTTAGACCACTAGATCTGTTTTCACTTTGAAATTAAAGAGTGTTTTTCTGTTGATCATTGTCAAAAATGGCAAATTAAATCCACTGTGGTGCGATGTTGTACAACAATAAAATGTAAAAGCTTGCATACCGGACAAACACGCACACTGACATATATTTTACATTTCTGTGTGAGGGGTGTGCACACTTAACAGAGTTTGTGCAAAATGTGAGGCTAGCGTGGTGTGTTTTGCAGTTGCGTTTCAGTGTGTATTTTCTGACATGTAAATCTGAGTGTATGTGTAAGTGTGTGCACCACTTGTGTGTTTGAATTCAGAGTGTACACATATGAAGAAGGAGACGTATAAAACGTGAGCATGTGCGTGAGTGCTGATGGCAGTGCACTTGGAATTTTTGCATTGTGTACATGTGGGCCCATGAGAGGAGCCGTGCAGCTTATTACATCTGTGTGTACATGTGGCACTGCTTTTGCTTATGCATGTGAGAGTGTACTTTTTGTTTGTTTGATTTTTTTGTGTTACTTTTTTGCGTTTTTTTTTATGTACCAGAGTGTATTCGTTTGGAGGCGATGCCCATGATGGCCCACCTAAAACTGTAAAAGATGAAGAGCACTAAAGGTCTGGTGGCATTTAGGGTGGCATTATGAGAACTTGCACCACATGATGGAGTCTTCTGTCTTTTGACTGCTAACACTGCAGTGACAGCAGAAATAGACGACACTCAGGCAAGTGTGGCTGTGCACTAAATCAGTGGCACTTGTATCTGACAGGATGTGTGCTCTAGGGGACACCGTTTCTCCTACATGACAAGTCTAAAGCCGCTGCCGTAATCACTACTGCTCCTCTTCTCCTCTTTCAGGACCATTCTACCGAACAGCGCCCCCTACCATATGGGACACTGCCCACTCTGCTATCCTTCCTTTTACCAAGCTGCCATCTTTCCCGCACTTCTATTGATGTTTTATTATTTGTAACTCCTTCCCATCCTGCAATATA
This sequence comes from Polypterus senegalus, assembly GCF_016835505.1. Taxonomy (NCBI): domain Eukaryota; kingdom Metazoa; phylum Chordata; class Cladistia; order Polypteriformes; family Polypteridae; genus Polypterus; species Polypterus senegalus. Next base: position 54,126,240 of record NC_053166.1, read on the forward strand.
TCTCTTGACTTGCTTCACTCTACCTCCATTACAGCAGAGAACGCTCTGTGAACTGCCATTACCCTCCTCCCTTGTACACATGGGGTACCTGCCTTATTTCAGTGCTCGTCTATTCTCCTTACATTTCCAATGCCACCCTTCACGATGCCATCCTCTCAGAGCCTGTCAATCTATTAGGTGACAAAAGCAGCTGCTTAAGGCTCCATCATCTAAAGGATACAATTTCTGAAAGTTAAGGGGCATGCTTTCCAGACACTGAGGCTGACCCCCCAGTTTTCCAACTTTGATGAAATTGAGTGGGCACCATTACCCACTGGGTGCCTTTTATTAAATTTTATATTTATTAAAGTAAAGGTGCAAACACTCTTTAAAGGTCCATGTTATATGCACAAAGAGGTGTTATTATTGAAGGGCCACATGCTCTGGACACTGAATCCCCCCCACCACCACACAGGTCATCCAGCACCCCACCTAGAGCACCAAATATGTGCCCCGACCGACACTGCATCCTCCCCCTGCTTTTACTGCCTCATGATACTTCCTTTCTACACCAGTCCAAGTATCATTAGTGGGAAGGTTGGCTTAGTGCCAGTGGTCATTGTAGTGGTCATTTCTAATAGCTTATCTGGTGCCTGCAAGGTGCCAGAGCAGGTGAACTGCAAAGGGTCTGACAAGGGCCAGACATGGCTGCCAGTCCACTTGTGAGTGACTTGTTTATCTATAATTCAATTAACTTTGGTGGCAGTCGAGTGCCTTCTTTTCTGTCAACCGTACAGTGCCCTGGAGCCGTGTGCCGCCTCAGATATTTGAACAAGTCCCTCTAATTGTTTATATTAAGTGTCGATCACTTCGCAGCACTTGGCGTAGAGACTCACAGAAACAAATTCCTCTCTTGGGCAGAAGCGACAATCTTCTGATTAACAATGGCGCCTCTGCTGCCACACAAACCATTCATTGTGTGAAATTAAAGATGTGCCCGTGGAGGCAAAGGAGTGTATTAGCTTGTCGCCGTTGGATTGTTTCTTATGTGAAATACATGTCAAATTGAACTTCTCAGCACTGCCCCCTGCTGGCACAGGTTGCAGTCTGGTCAAGCTTGTCCAGTACGTGTTATATGGGTCAGCCAAGCCACTCTGCCACCCAGTAAAATCAAGGCATCAGTTCTGAAAGCGCCTTGCTTTGGTGACTGGCAGTGCCCAACAGGAGTTCACTGCAAAGCAATTAATGTCAGATGAGAGGAAAAATGGTCACCCACTGTCTAGAAATGGACATCACTCGGGCTGAAGGGCACTGTCCCTGTCCAGTCATAAAGGTGCTAACCCCATTTATAACAGTAACCATCTCATGGGATTTACATTCGTAAATCAAGCAGTGGGATGAACATGTAACTTGATTACACAACCTCAAAGTCTCGCCCCTTGCCAGTGTTAGGGTGCCCAGGCCGCTGAGCCATTCGAGAAAACTTTCCTGTAGATGTCACTCAAGGCTGATGAGCCCCTGACTGACAGCCTTTTACACTTCAAAGTTGACAACTTAAAGAGTTTATTGGTGTAATTGCGTCCTTTCAAATCCCTTTTACCGTTACTTTGGAAATTAGGGGCAATCTGCAGCAGAGGAATGCGTAATGACTCGCATTAGCATGAGTGCCTATTTATGAGCTGGCAGCGCCCGCCGGCGTGTGCAGCCTGTCAACAGGGCCTCGGCTCACCAGCAACTGTCCAGCATGCTAGTGACTGTCCAATCAACTGTGGACTGTCAACCACTGAACATGCATTGGTCAAATGCAGGCTGAGGACAGGCGGTCGTTTGATATAATTATGAGGTGTCGATGGATGGCAGGTTCTTAGGGAGTGGTCATTCAGCATGTGTGGATTTACAACCCGTGCATGCTTAATGGAACCGCACAGTGTCAGTCGACCACGGACTTAGGAGAAGTGGTCATTTGATGTAACTATGGGGTGTCACGTGGAACCACTGGGTGTTGGTAAACTGAAAACAATATGTGGTGGTCATTCAGTGTAAATGCATGGTGGACCGTTGACCCTAATCTAGTGAACATTTGGTAGAACTGCATGTTATTGGATAACTATGGGCTCAGAAAAAGTGGTCATTTGAAGTAACTATGGGATGTCTCTGAACTGTGGGTTCTTGGCCAGTAGGCATTTAATAGAACTGCTGTGGGTTCACATCTACTGAACATTTAATGGAACTACAGGGTGTTGGTGAGCTACAGGCTCAGGAAAACTAGTCATTTGATGTAACTCAGGTGTCACCAGATTGTGGGTTCTAAGGTGTGGTCAAAAATAGTAACAACAGGGTTGACCGTGGGTCGTCATCTAGTGAACATTGAATGCAACTGCAGAGTGAACTGTGGACTATCAGCCAGCAAATGTTAAATGGAACTGTGGGGTATTAGTCAGCTATGGTTTGAGGACAGTTGGTCATTTAATGTAACTTTGGAGTGTAACTGGACTGTGGTTTCTTCTTATGCATTGAATGGAACTGCTGGATGGACTGTTGGCTCTCAGGAAATGAACATTTAATAGAAATGCATTGTGTCGATCAACTATGAGCTCTGGAGAAGTGGTCATTTGATGTAACTATGGGGCTGTGGGTCCTTAGCCAGTGGGCATTTAATAGAAGTGCTTGCTGGATGTTAATAAACTGGGGGGCTCTTACGGAGCGGTCATTTGTTGTGATGCTAATGTGCACTGTGGACTGTTAGCTAGTGAGCATTTAATTAGAGCTGCAAAGTATCAACCAATTATGGGTTCAGGTCCAGTGACCATTCAAAAATAACTACTTGTCTATCACTGAACTAAGAGCGTTTGGCCCATGGGCACTCAGAGTAGCCATTGGCATTCAGCGTAATGGGCGTTAACTACAGGCTGATGACCATTGGTCATTCAGTGCAAGTATTGGATGATATGAATTTCCCCTTAGGATTAATAAAGTATCTATCTATCTATCTATCTATCTATCTATCTATCTATCTATCTATCTATCTAGTGGACTGCGAGTTCTCAGAAGGCATTTAATACGGTGCGTCAGTGAAGTGAGGACTGTCAGTGAGTGCTCATTCATGGTGACTGCATCTGGAATGGTAAGCTTTTACTCAGTGGGCATTCATTGACACTGCAGAGTGTGACTCAACTATAAGTTCATGGCAAGTGGTAATTATTGATAAGTGCCAGATAACAGTGGTTTCTGAGTTAGGGGGCTTTCAAGGTAATTAGGAGGTGTTGGTCAACCACAGGCTCATTCAATTAATGTGGAGGTGAACTACAGTATGAGCTGTTAGCCATCCATCCATCCATTTTCCATCCATCCATCCATTTTCCAACCCGCTGAATCCAAACACAGGGTCACGGGGGTCTGCTGGAGCCAATCCCAGCCAACACAGGGCACAAGGCAGGAAGCAATCCTAGGCAGGGTGCCAACCCACCACAGAGCTGTTAGCCAGTGAACATTTAATGGAGCAACATGGTACCTTTCAACTATGAGTTCATGGAAAGTAGTCACTCAATGAAAATGTAGAGTTTTAGTGAACAGAGGGCTGTCAGCAAGTGGTCCTGCAATGTAGCTGTAAGATTTTCGTTGGCTGTGGGCTTTCTTTGAGTGGACATTTAATGTAACTACTGGGTGATTTTGAACTGAAGGCTCTCAGCCAGTGAGTACTCAATGTAGTGTTTACTGTGAGCCTTCATTGGGACCACAGGGTGCTAGTTAACTAACTACATAGGATTGTGATCAATGGTTTCCATGTGTTAGTGGGCTGTGACTCTCATCAGTAGACATTCTGAGTACTAAGGGAGCGGTCATTTGATGTAACTACAGGGTGTTTGTGAAGAGAGGGACCCCAAGTAAGTGGACATTCAGTACAACTGTAGGCTGGTCTATAGCTTCTCATGCAGTTGCTTGGGGCTTTCAGTGAGTGGTCTTTCTGTGTGACCCCAGAGTATTAGTGGACTACTTTTCTTTGGAAAATAGTCAAACACGTACTGAACTGGTATATTCAACAAGTACCTATTCTGTATCAGGGCATGGTATCAGCTGGTGGACAGTGAATGTGACTGTTGGGTATCAATTGACTCTGGCCATTTAGTGTAATTGTGGGATCTCTTGATGAAAGATTGGACATTCTGTGACATGCTGGTGAATGATTGGTCATTCTGTATTAGTGCAGAAAGAAAGTGGACTGTGGACACAGGGTTTGTATCCACACTGGTTAGCATTCTGGGTCTCATTGGGCTGTTGGTCCACACTGAGTAGCTCTTCAGTGTAAGTCAACGTGATCCTTGATTGCGGACACTTGCTGGGTGGTCATTTTTGGTGGGTGGTGCATGCAGGGTCCTTTTGAGCTGACATGTGCCAATTGGTGGGCAACTACAGTGTTGAGAGTAACATGTCAGAAAGTGACCGTCTGTCCAGCTGGTTTATCTCTATAGATTCAGCAGGTCAGCTTTTTTAGTGTTGAGATGCCCACAAGCAGACATGATGTGTGTAATTTGTGGCTGAACGGCCATCCAGGCCATTTAAAAGAGGTCACTGTGTCTAAGGGCACATTGACTGCCATTAGGTAATCTGTGGGTCAGACTGTAGTGAGATTTTGTGGCATGTGGTGGACTGCAGGCTGTCTTGTTTTAGGTTGTTCAGTTGACTATGGACTCTTTGACTAAAGACCCTCCATTTTGATTCACATCTGATATGTTTAGGTCTGGAATAGGCAAAGCAGTGGGCATCCTGGTCACATGACTGCCTGTGTCCATTTGTCAACTTTACTGCTCCTATTTCTTAAAGCTGAGACTTGGCAGTTCATTTGCGTTGCATTCCAGGGTTCTGAAATAACCACACAATGCCTTTCTTCCTATTGTTTCAGCTTTGAACGAACCCACCATCGACTACGGCTTCCAGCGGCTACAGAAGGTCATCCCCAGACATCCAGGCGACCCTGAGCGCTTGCCAAAGGTTGGTCTCATTTTCACATTGCAAGTATGAGATGTGGTGCCAGGCTGATGTTAGGGAGAGGCCTGGCAGAAGCTCTCAGTACAGATCACTCCAGACTGGCAGTGCCTATCTTTGGGGTGACTGCTGCTCTTTTCATGTCATGTCTTCTCATGACTCAGTGACCTGTACCACTAAGTATGCCATCCTAGATGAGTTCTTCTGTGTGACAATTCAGACTTTTTGATCTCACTGCTCCAGTCCCCCCCCCACAGTCCCCTCACCCAGTCCCCACCCAGTCCCCCACCCCTCCCAGTGCTTGGCTGTATAGGTTCCTGTTGCAAGATGAGGCAACAATGGATTGAAGTCTCTTCTCTCTGCTGCCCAATCTGCCTGCCACGTTGCCCTTCTGCTTCCCTGTGCCATATGTGATCTCACATGCCATCTGGGAGCACTTCCACCTAACAATGTGCGTCATCAGAACTCATTATTATGGAAACCAGCTGGCGGCCCTTGTTTGGGTGTTCATTAGGGGGCTTTAGCCTGCAAAATGACCCAGGGACCGTACCTGCAGTCTCCTGGATATTTGTTTCTGCCTAAGGGGGGCCTTTTAGCGACTACAAAATGGAAATACCCAATGAGACATAGTGCTGGTGTAGGTGATGAGAGTCATGCTGCCCTAAATCCTCATCTCCTTCCAGCTCACAACTTGTCCTTGCTTCCCAAGGCTTGGGGAGGAAGGGGTTACTGCAGTCTGGCACCCGGTGATCCATCATCGTAAAGTCAGCTGTCCAGCGTGCCGTTCTTTGAGGTCACCCGATCGAACCCTCGGCTCTGATGACTTTATTATTGCTTACGGAACTGTAATTGAGTCGCTCTGGAAAAGCAGCCGCGGTGCTTGGCCAACACAACACGCCCGTGAAGACAAACTCCAGCCAGTGACTACTCAATAAAAATTAGAAAGCAAATCTTCCATTTAATAAGTGGCTTTGTTTAGCAGCAGCTGCTCTGGCTCTCCGGCTCATTTCAGGACTATTGATTTTTTTATTGAGGTAATAACAGTTTGTTGAAAGCACTTCTCTGAGTCAATCATCAGCAGGTGAGGGCCGGGCGCCTAGTGATGCCCACGTCTGCTGCCAGTGCTCGGCTAACCTTTGAGTCGCTCCAATGATTTATGAATTATGCAGAGGATACTACTGAAAGAGCCGGCTGACTGATGGCTGTGCTCAGCCATTGGCTCCTCCTCCACTTCCCTAGCGTGCTATGCAAATGATCTTCCTAAAAGCTAAATACTAGCCAATTGGGAAGTAGAACCTGAAGAGATCCAATCGGCAGCCAGGATTCAGGGAGAATTTCACAGTGGCTTTTCCCAGCATTCACAGCAACCAATGACTGTTCAATGGAGGCACTTCTTACTGGGGTTTGGCTGCTGCACATTTACGAGGAAAATCACTCTGCTTTATAAATGGCGACTGTCTGGGCAGAAATCAAGTGTCATAAATAAGATGTACCCTGTGTGACAGGACGAGTAACAGATGGGTCATGAGAGACAAAGACTTATACGAAGCCATGACATGAGGATGAGTAACACCAGGGCCGTGAGAGTCGGTCACTTGTTGACAGGTCTTGGCTGAGGATGACTAACACGGTGGTCATGTAAAATGATGAGCAACACGCAGCCCGAGTGAGAGAAGAATATGCCGGTGCTTGTTATATTGAGTAACATGATGTGAGAGAAGGAATAAAAGGCAGGAGAAGGGTGAAGTGTAATATTATAAAGTCAGTGAGAGGAGGAGTAACATGACATTTGTGTAAGTGTGCAGGCAGCATGAAGTCTCTGTGTGAGGATGTGCCGCACAAAGGCCATGTAAAACAACTGAGTAGCAACATAAATTACACATCTCTGAGGGAGGATGAGGAACATGGTGGCCATCGAAAATGATGAGCAACATGTGGCCAAGGTGAGACAACAAAATGACGGCCTTTTGGTACAGTGAGAGGACAAGCAAACGTTAGGAGAAGGGTGAGGCTAAATTAAACAAAGCCAGTGTGAAAGGATGAGTAACATGATGTTTGTAATGATGGGCAGCCAACTTGAAGACTGTGTGAAAGGATGTGGTATACAATGGCCTTTATAACGGTGGAGTGCCAGTTGTCATGTTGGCTGTGAGATATAACAAGCTACATACAGGCAAATGGTTTCATGAGTAATATGCTGCACACACATTCTTGTTGTTCTTTATTGCACCTTATGCAATTTCTTGTATTAGGAATTTGTTAGTTTTCACATACCCTGCAGGGTAGTGCAGGGTCAGTCATTGTACAGTGCCCCTGGAGCAAGTACAGGTTAAGGGCCTTGCTCAAGGGCCCAGCAGAGTAGGGTTTCTTTTGGCAGTAACAGGGATTCGAACTGGCAAACTTCTGGATACCGGTGCAGATCATTAGCCTCAGAGCCACCACACACATAGCTGACTTAAACAGAGAACTGTAAGAGAGGATAAGTAACACTGTCTCTGACTAGAACATAAACTGTGTGCCAGGATGTGCGCCACAATGTACATGGAAAACAACTAGCAGCAGATAAACTGCGTGAGAAGAGGAGCGGCACATTGACCGTATGATACAAAGATCTTCAAAGACCACAAAGGCTTCATGAGTGACATGCTGAACTCACCAAAGTGGCATGTGTGAGAATGGGGCAAGCAAAGAGTGGCACAGCTCTCACCCTGAATAACACGTAGTTCAAATAGGAGGAGCATCATGGTGGTTGTGTGAATGACTGAGCACAAGGACGTGCTATATGATGGATTTGTAAAATGATGAGCAGCACACAGACCATGGGAGAGGATGGCTGCCTAACAGAATGAGTAGCAAAGATGTTGTATAAGTTGACCATCATCATCAAATCAGGCACTACATAGAGGCCAGTAACTTCATGTGAAAAACTGTACACTCACCAAATTAACGAACAGGACGATTGTAACTAACTGAATAAGAATATGCATAGTGGATTAAGAACACAGAAATGATCACTCAAAACGGTAAATATAGATTAATACAATTAGGGTTAGGGTTAGGTACAATGATGCAAGAGCAATACTTAACAATAATGTGTTAGCAAACCCAGGCCCAAAAAAAAAGTGCAGTAAATGGATGAAAATGGTGGACGAGAGAGCCCTCCTGAACCAGACTGCTCAGCCTTCTGTCAGTCCACCTACCAATCTGTCATGGGTTCACCTGCTGGAGCTGGTCACACGACTGCTCACTTGTCTCACTGTCCCTGCTTCACCATTTATTGTTTTCCACTCTGTTTTTAAAAGGTGAATTCCAGGTTGTAATTCGACCCTTCCTCTGTTTGACACCTTTCAGTCGTCTCTTTCCCACTCTAAACACACTACAGGAAATTGTGTAGGCCGCATCCTACCACTTATGCAAATGTTAAACACAAATAGTACAGTTAGTTGCCATTCCTCATTTTATATATTGCCTTTCACAACATGGTTGACTCATGTTTTGACCTGTCAATCCAAACTTGGTAAAAGTTAAAGTCATTTAGACAACCTAGTTGTTACCTAACCAGACTGAGTGGTCTTTTCTCGCTTGTCAAACTTCTTACATTCTTGGTTCATGCCTTTCAGTCTGGTCATGTTCTTCCTGTGGCCTGTTGGATTTTCCTTTGGGTTCTCCAAAATCCTTCACACTTCCTAACGTCATGATTTTTAGGTTAATTGGTGATTTTGACTTGCCCGGGCATGAGTGAGTGTAGGGGCCATGTGAGACGGTCCTCAGTGAATTGCAAATTAAACTAAATGGGACCAAAACGATGAAAGGAGGATAACAAACAGATGGGCTATAAGGGGATAAAATAAGCAGGAGTATAAGGTTGTACAGTTCTAATATATGGGGCCCATAAAGACGGGATCAGTCTTTTTAGTTCTCCAGTGTGCTTCCCGATCTCATAGATGTTTATGGGTATATTCTGAACTGTCCCCGTGTGGGCACCTGTGGGTGTTTGTTACAGCGTGCCCTGAAATGGACTGATTTCTGGTACTCACCTATATTTTAAACCTGCCAGAACAGGCTCCAGGTACCAAAAATGAGGACATTGATAGATAATTCTAACCCGAATATATATATATATATATATATATATATATATATATATATATATATATATATATATATATATATACAGTATGCTATAGAGCAGTGATGAAACAATATTTTGTTTTTAGTTTTTTAATTGACAATTTTTAACTGCCATCCAGCACTCTTCTGATTTCCTCCGTCGATGGCCATTCTGTTTATGCTGCTGGCGACTCAAACAGCCCAGTTGGACATGACAATGTGCTGCAGTTTTTCTCTTTTAAAAATCCTCCATCTTCATTTTAATCAGGTTCATCCCTGAATAATTGTTTTTAAACCACCTGTAGGTTCAGCTCAACCCAAACTGCATACAATGGGCGATTTTGGCATCAAGAAGGGTCTGAACTAGGCTGGTACACACCATTACAGAGTACCGGCAATTTTCCATGTTTTCCATGGTTGCATAGCAGCACCTCCCTGTCAATTATGAAATTTCAGATACATCTAGAGAAGAAACAAGAAGTGGACAAAAACAAAGTAACAACACTTGTTTCCACTTCAGGCACTGGCACATGTTATGTAGTAAAACTGTTTTCAGTAGAAAAGCTGAGAACCTATTTTAAAAAAAATTAAATTATTAGAAATTGTAAAGGGTACTTGTCAACTTTTCAGCGCCAACGCGCTTTAAGAAATGCATACCCTTGCGTTATTTATGACAGGTATTATTTCACAAATTCTAAGATAAATGAAAATGCAACAGCCTAGTTCTATAAAATGAAATGCAAAATAATAAAGCCATTTATTTGCAGGCACAACGCACTGCTGCTTCTCCTGGTTTTCACGATGACGAGCTCGCCATGCTGTTATATCACAGGCTTGGAGCTCAGCATGAGCAGAACGCTCCGCATTGATTTGAACTTCAAACGGCGCCGAACTGCTCTCGCTGGAGCGGCGGGAAGTGAGACGGCACTTTACAGCACTCCGACTCCGCGGTAGCTTACAAAATTCAAATATCTATACTCTCAAATATTTATATTCTCGATTTAGTGCATTTTCATAGTATACATACTGTATATGTTGTTTAAAGTTGTGATGGGAGCAGTGATGCCTCCCCAGTCTCATCCAGCGTCCTGGGCAGAGGTTGCTCGTTCTCCACATGTTTGTGTCGTGCTCCAGTGTTCCTCCCAAAGATTGTCACATTAGATGACCTTGTGCTTACAAATTGGTCCCGTGTGTGCATCAGTGAACCTTGTCCTGTCCTGTCTTAGTGCTGCCAGGATAGAATCCACCCCCACCAGCAACAATTTGGACTAAGAGGGTTTGACAATGCTGTGTTACTGTATATTTAAAAAAAAACATTTCTGCCTACTTTGATGGTGTTTTGTTGTTGATGCTCATGGTGGCACCTGCTGCCTATGTTGCTGGAAGCTTGTGTACTTCTGTACTCTAACCATAGAAACTGGTTTATACAGCAATAAAATCACACTTCTATGACTGAACTATGGGGCCCGACTGTCATGTTTTCCCTGTGCCTCATCCCTGGCTCCACCCTTTTTCCTTTTCTGTTATATCCCATTCCCTTTGTCCATTATTGTCAGTTCATTTTTATTTACTTTGTAATTGACATGATTAGTGACTTTTCTTATATATTTTTTTTTATCATTTTGCACATTTTAAAAAAATTATTTGGTTTTATTTTTAACGGTAATGTCATTTTGTGATTGAATTCTGTCCCAGGTGCTGCTATCTGATGTTTTATTTTTATTGTGTACTGAAATGATGCTGGTTGTAACCATGTCACCTCCAGTGTCTGGTCTCACAATATCATCATGAGTTGGGTATTTTAGATGGCGGAAGGCTAAGTAATATATTCAAGATTTTCAATAGTTCTAAAACACACTACCTCACATGTCCATTTCTGATCAGGTAATCAGCAGCTCTGTTGACTAATGACTTTTGATCCTCAATTTGTTTTTGATGTTAATATTGCTCTGCCTCCAGTTAATGACCTCACCCTGCCTTCCAATAATGCTTTTGCCTGCTCCCTTCTCACATTTATTTTTCTTTGGTTATTACCATCCCTTTTCCTTTTTTAAGCATGTACATTTCTCCCACCAGAGTAGAGCAGGACCTTCAATTGGTCGAGAAACCTCAGGTGCTGCTGTTAATGCCACTGCAGTCATTTGAGGGGAATGAAAGGACGCCTTGGTACCTTAGCTGTTTGCCGTGGACTTGCCCTCAACCCAATGACCTCCACAAAATATCTCACTGATTATTTGGTGTGACGGGGTATTTTTATTTAGTTTGCTCTTGAGTTGTGCTAGACGCTTAAGTGATGTTTTCTTGGGACTGGTGTTCTTATGTTTTAATGAATTAGAGCAGGGGTGTCGAACTCCAGGCCTGGTGGGCCGCAGTGGCTGCAGGTTTTCATTCTAACCCTTTTTCCTAAACAATGACTAGTTTTCTCTGCTAATTAATTTCTTTTCCCTTCATTTTAATAGCCCTGTTTTTAAGGATTCAATCCTCAGAATTGATTTTTTTTTCATTAAATGGCAGCCAAACAGAAATGAGATGTGTAATGAGCCAACAGATGACCAGCTAAATTGGGGCTTCAAACTGCAACCAATTTCACTCCAACCAGTCTCTTAATGAGAAGCCGATTCTTGCTGTTAATTAAACCCATTACTTAATTCCATGGCTCGTTGCTGCTCTCATTCTGCCACAGCAGACTTTTCCCAAACTGTTGGTTTTCTGTTTTTTCTAAGAACACCATCAAAATGTTTTGGTGACCTAAGAGATCAACCTTACTGAGACCTTCACCTCTCTTTAATTTCAGATAATGTGTGATGGGCACAGGTGAGCTGTTCATGTGGCGGCTTGTTTCGTGTCTCATTATTGTTTGGCTGCTAATTAAGGAAAAAGAGACAACTAAGGGGTCTGAATCAAGTTAATTAAGACTAAAGCAAAAGAAGTTAATTAACAGAAAAATCTGGTCACTAATTATGAAGATGGTTAGAATGAAAACCTGCAGCCACTGCGGCCCTCCAGGACTGGAGTTCGACACCCGTGAAGTAGAGTATCTGCTTTTTACTGGCTTTGTACATTTTTCTGCTTTTTGGGATTTCATTTTGGCTTTCTAATTGAGAGTTTACCCTTAGACATAATAACTTTCTGTTTAGGCCTTTCCTGATGTTTCTTACTTTAAGGTTCAGTTGCTTAACTGTTTGTTTTCTTAGGAAATTATTGTTTCATTTGTTCTCTTTTGTTTAATTTTCTTGGCTTACTTTTCCCATTCCAGTTATTGTAATTACAGTTATTTTTGGCTTTGTTAATTTATTTTTTTTTAATACATATAATTAGTGTTTTGTTTGCTGGGTAGGATTTTTATGTTTTTGGCCTTCCCTGTAGCACAAGCATATAACACTGACATGGGATTCAGTCATACCATGCAGTCATGTCCATATTGACAAATTACAAGACAGAAGGATAGCTAGTACTTTACTGTCCAAATTGGAAATATGACTTTTTACTGAACCCCAAAAAATGTAGAAATATCATAATAAATAAAAACATCAACAACCCCCATAAAACACACACAACAATTACGAAAAACAAAAAATGTTTGTCTTGGCTAATGGTAAGATGACTGTTCATGATTATTGTCTAGTTTGTGACGTCATTGTGGCACTTTTCTTTCAGTTTTTTTCATTGCTGCGGCTGCATCGTTTAAGGGAAATTCATTATTGCTTGCCACATGAGGTACTAACATTATTAAACATAACATCATGACATTAAAGTTATTTAAGATGGTGGTGTGATATTCGTGATATCCCAGATTTTGGTAAAAACACTTTAAAAAATCAAACTTTTGCTTAGTTTATTTAGATTGATGATGGAAATTAGACAGGTTTGAAGCTACTTGCTGTACTTTTTAACTTGGATTTTTGCGTATTGTTTTTTGTTGTTTTGACGATTGTGTTTTCTGATCATCTCTCAGTATTTTGACCCCCTCCGCCTTTCATTCTGCCCTTGTCCTAAAAAGGCCATTTCCATCTTCTGGTGGTTATCTCAAACATTTTTGGTTACATGCACACAATTCCTTCATTGCACAATTCAATCTGGCCATGTGAGAGGTTACGTAACACTACAATGTTGGAGAAATATGTTGAAGGAAAGAGAATACATAGTCCTGTATGAGGGGATGACTTAAAATAGTGGCTATACAAGATCATGGCTTACATGCCAGTTGCTGAAGACAGTAATTGAACACAAAATAAGGGTAAATTTCATACAAATGTCCAAAAGATTTTTTTTCACCCAGAGAACCTCAGACATATGAAATAAATTACCAAGCAGTATGGGAAACTCTGTTGATACTATATTGAACTTTGATAGCTCAACTCAGTATTATTGGCCAGCTTGGTTGGGCCAAATGACCTGTTCTAGTCCAAATTTTCCTGATGTTCTAAAGTGTAATCCTAATTAAAACGCAATACACATAAAGAGATGAGTAACATTGTGGCCACATGTGGATAAGAATAAAACTGAAAGTGTGTAAAAGAAAAGGTTTTAACAGGGAGGTGGTGAAGAATAAACAGTCAATAAACATAAAGTTGTATCACAAGCTGACAAGGTGAGATAATAAGCAACGTGGTGACTGTGTCAATTGATAAATGAATAACATCTGACGGGTCGGGCATGGTGCTTCTGTAGAATGATGGCCAGCATGTATGCTGTGTGACAGGATGAGTAATATGTGCTACAAATATTAGGCTGAGTAAGATGCAGTTGAAGTGGAGAATAAGCATGACCACCCATGCGAGGAGCATGACCGACTCGGTGAACAAGATGAGTAGTAGTAGTAGAAAGTCCAAGAGGAGGAGTAACTCGTCACACTAGCACTGTGATAGTCATGTGAAGTGATAAGTAAGGTATGTCAAACAACACATTGGCCATAATAAATTTCCCATTTTAACAGCAACGTCTGTTCCCACCAGCCGTTCTGTTACCACCTGGCACTACCCTGTGCTTCTACCAAAGTAGCGGCAAAAGTGAAAAAGTTCTGTTCTCTCCCTAGTTGTGTTCAGGTGCATGATGAGTTACAGCATTCAGTAGTGCTCATCTGCTCAGTCTGAACAGGAAACCATGCACTGTGGTTTATACATTTGACAGGCACCACGTCCAGCAATCCAGGGACTTCATGGTGCCCATTTGTGCCAAGCGAGATTTGTTAGTCTGTAGCCTGATCCTGGCAAGGCGCCTGCAAGTGTCGATGCTGTAAAATGAAGCTGAATTTATGCACTTTGGGTTCCAGTTTGTCAATGTTCTCAGACCAGTAGGGTCGTCCTCATGGCGCCCTCATCTCACGACAAGGGGTCAAGCCTGAGGCAGACAGAGGGAGACCGAGCGGCTGCCTGCGATGTGCGAGAAATGCTATCTGCACTAATGAAATCAAAGCCTGGCAGTGGAGAGAATGCGGGGTCAGGGTGGCAGTGCAGGAAGTATGACATCATCATCTTTGTCTTCCCGTAAGATGGATGATTCTGACCTCTCTTGTATTACAACTCTAATAGAACATTAGAGGATGATAAAATTGCAAATGAACAAGCAGGGAGATAAATTTGTCATGTTTTTAGTGTCTCAACTTCCTTGTAAATGTGTCTCACTCGCTGCCTTTACATCCAGCGCTGACCTCAATGTTCTGCTTCTCAGCATCTTCCCTCCTAATGAATGTATATCACATTGCCAGGTATCATAATTTATATCATAATAGCGAGGGAGAGCATTGGTGAGGACCCACTAGGGAGTGCCAGCACAGGGCGGGGTGAGCTGCCTGGCTTCTAATGATGAAAGAGACGCATATCACACAGGAGAGGCGTTTCATGTGGCTGGAAATTTAGAAGAACTCTTTTCAGTTGTGTCCAAGTCAGTTATTAAAACAATACGGTGAAAACTTGGTAATACAAATGGTAATAGATCTGCTTATTGCCACTCATGTCCTACATGCATGTCCCACCCATCCATCCATTTTAATTTGTTTACTCCTTTCATCACATATGGGCACCACAGGTTATCCTGCAATAAATGATCTTAAGAACTGAACTAATGTTGCACTTAATGCCCGTCCACCACCCACACACAACCGCCTGTGGACCAATGGCCAGTTTAAAGTGGGTAGGCCTAACACTATACCCACATGAACATGAGAAGAACTGCACTCTTCACTAGAAAATACCCGCTGTGCCTCTATGCACTCCCCACTCCTTAACGGACACCCCAAATCACCATACCCAAGTTATTAAACTCAGTAATGTCATGAATCACCCATGCCCTTCAACGCAGTATCCTTTCTCCTTGACAAGATCAGTGATCATTTTCAAGTGTGCAAATGACCCTATAGAGTTAGGATGTGGCTGCATGTTACACAGAATAGAGGGGTGAGGACCACCAAATTTCCTCGAATGACAGAAAAAGACAGAAATAGTTTTTGACTCAAAGACAGAAATGTAATTTATGAGTGTTCAATGCTGTTTGATCCAAGTGTTTAAAAAAACTTGGAACCCATTTTGATATTGCAAAAAAAGACTTATCCACTTATTGAAACTGCTTAGTATGATTTCATGGTCTTGGCAGCAACTAGCTTGACTTGGGTGGGGTACCAATAAACTGCAAGGCATGCTTATGCATTTGTGTAACATGGGAGAAAAATCCACAGTGTGCGAAGAAAATCCCAAGCAGACATGATGAGAACGTGCAAACCACACAAACGGGGAACAGGAGCCATGAGGCTGCTTCACTACCACGCCATTCAGTTCATAACCTGTTATCATTTATTTTTCATCTGTAAACTCAAACTGTTCAAAGTGGACAAGGATATCATGTCCTTCTACCTCAGTGTGCTCCGGTCTACCACCACCTTCGGCTCCGAGTTAAGTGACCTCATCAAGCAAAATCTGAGGAAAACTCCAGCAGGTTAACAGACAGGCAGGCCAGATTACTGGTGCTAATGTAGACGACCCGGTGAGTGTGTGCCGGAGGGCAGTGGGGGAAAACTGCAGCCTAGCACAGCTCATGAGAGTAAAGCACCGGCAGTACTGAGATACTCGGCAGGATCAGGGATCTTCAGCCTTCAAACTCGTCTAAGTCTGAAGAGTATTTTAAGGTGCTGTCTTTTAAATATGGCAAAGGGGTATTTAAATGTTTAGTAAAGATGTATTTAAGGCTGTTAACTTATGCAGCTTTGTTTTTTTCCTCCGATAAAATTTGGAAAGGAAATTCTAATGATTTATTTTCTAAATAAAAAAACTTGTAGTTGCCTTTACAAAAAAGCTAAGATGCTCCATGAAACACAACCATAGGCTGCCAGTAAGCACCTTTCATGTAAAGCTGCTCCATATTGTTTGCTAATCCCCCACCCCCAATACACAGAGACCCCCTACAGCCTTTTATTATTCACATGCAGTGTGACCTTACATCAACCCTAACCATCTCCATGCTAAGCTGCCAACAGCGCCCTTATGACATTACGGCACTAACAAAAAGCAAGCTGAATTCTGCGGGTAAGATAAGTACAATAAAAATGGACAGACATTAGTTAGAAAAGGAAAGGCAGGGTATGGGGGGGGGGGCATATACATCATATACATAAAAGGGTAGATAAATACAAGTCTGCTTCAAAGCAGAGGTGAGTAGAGACACATGAAGAGGCTGCTGGGAAGGAGAGGCAAGAGAGTGAAAGTATGTTATAGTCCGCCCAACCCAAAGAGCAGGGAAAATAAAAACCTTTTAATAATATAGGATGATATAATATTCCCAAACACATATTCAAATTTAGGGTTGTTTAAAGCCTACTCTGGCAGCGTCTGGTATGCCAGTCCATCACAGAGTCCATTAACACATTCTGGACCAGTTAGCTGAATATAATACTATACTAATACTAAGTATAATAATAATACTATACTATATTATGCCATAATTTACTACACTGTACTATACTGTATTGCACTGTACTGTACTCTGCTATGCCATGCCATATTATACCATACTGTAGAGTACTATACTGTACTACAAAATTATACTACACTATATTATGCCCTAGAATATTATACTATGCTTGGCTACACTATACTATAGTCATGAATGCACAAAGGCTTTCCTGGAAACATTGGGCAGTCCATTCAGGGGCCACCTCATGCCAGCTATGGGCCAGTTTATAATGGCCAGTTAAAATAGCACATGTCTGTGGGATTTATGAGAACAACCAAGTACCAGAAAAAAACAAACCAAAGCTGACATGGGGAGTGTATGCAGAGTTCACACCGACAGTCACAAAGCTGGGATTTGAACTAGGAACCCTGAATGCTACAGATATTATACTATACTATACTTTTCAACAGAAGTGCATCAAGAAACGCTACTGAGGCTCCTTGATACCTATAACAATGCCTCACTGTAACTAATCTTTTATCATTCTTGTTGTAATTCTTTGTGTGTATTTGAGGACGGTTTGTGCCTAGGTGTTTAGATTGCACTGTGTTGGAATTCAGTTAATTTTTCCGACTGTTGTTTAATTACAGTATTATTACCGTGACATCATCATCACATGGCCATTTTGGACATTAATCCTGCTATGTTGTTTATAGATATGAACTTCCATTGCTAGCCACATGCTTATGATGCGTGACGCTTTAAAAAGATGACAATGCTTGTTCCTTCACTTCCAAATTTTGAATTAAAAACAAAATCAACAATTATGACAATTAAATTATTTTTTGTCATGTGAAGGACATGCAATCGAGAAATAGCTTTGTCTTTTCACTATTATTTCTGCTTTGTATTTCTCACAAGAACAATTTTACATGTTTTTACTGACAGTGATTTCTTGTACACCACTGATGCCACCTATTTTGTCACTGGCATTTTTTTTTACCAAATTCTTTTTTAAATGTTTTTGCAGCACTGTGTGTATGTTGCCTGTTTAGCTCCATTAATGTTCCATCTATTAATTTCCTGTATCTATCCATCTTGCATGTGTAGACCAGGAGTCAGTCATTAATCATCCATCCATTAATTCTGAGTTCAGATGTTATCCTGGTGGCAATAGGTGCAAGGCAGGAATCATCTCTGAATGAGATGGCAAATCATCAAAGGCACCTTAACCACATATCTAAAGTCATTTTATTTAGTATTGTCACGTCACCTCGTCATTGTGATAAAGGAGGAAAGCTAGAGCAACTGGTTCATAGAGAGAATATTCAAACTCCACACAGAGGATATTCAATCCTGCATCCTAAAGCCAAGCACTGAAGCTGTGAGGCAGCAGCACTAAACCACTGCACCACCATACTGCCTACTTTTAACAATGTCCATTAATGTAAATTCCCTGAGTGTCCTTTAGGCAAAATGTCTTATGCTAAAGTGTCCCATGTAAAGAGACCATATAGCATTACCGACTGCCTTTATACAAAGGTACGCCATATTTACTCCTATTACTTTCTTGGAAAGCGATCCTGTGCCAACACCTTTAACCTCCCTGCTGTGCTGCTAATTGCCTCCATGTAATGGAACCCCACAAAGGCACTATGTCCTTAATTACAATCTTTTGTCAGTCCATAATTAGCTGACAATATTTGCTCCTATTATATTATATTATATTTATATTATATTATATTATATTATACATTGCCCTATATAAACCACATAGTTCCATATCCTTCCAATAATATTTCTAGTGTAATGCGACTTCATGGCAGGATTTCAGGCTACTTTGCCAAATGATCTTGTGTGCCCTGTTAACACCCATTGTACACAGAATCCATACTCACTTGTATTTCCTCTATACTGCCATTTAGTCACTTCTTTCCAAGAAGCTCTTTATCACCAGCAAAGAAACGCCATACCCCACGAGACAATATCACCACTGATGGTCCTCACGTAAAAGCAATTTCAACCTGTCACTTACGCCCCTTAATGTAACATGGTTTCCTTTTGCAAATCAATCCTGTTTTTTTACTGCTATCATACAAAGCAGCATCATAATGACATTTTGTGCCCCTTAGCAGCTCATCCAGTACATACCATTTATTCCTCCTCTTGCTCCTTAATCTTCTCTTACTCCAAGAAACCCATTCCCTGTGTCAAGTGACTCCATTTTGCCAGGTATTGCCCAAGGCAGAGTGCCATATAATATGACTGCATTATACTACTGCCTGTCTTTAGGTAAAGTGACATGATAAATAAATGGGACCCTTCAACTGCATTTTTGTTTCATGCAAAGATTGAGTATGCTGCCCTGTGCCAAGTGACTCCTTAGCAGCACTAATAATCTCCATGCAAAGTGACACTATGTTGAAAAAAATGCCCTGTAATGTAGCAGCACTTCTCAGTTGGGTATTTGTGTCTCCCGAGTACCTCGTGGCTCTCCGTGATTAATTATCACTGGGGGCTGCAGTGTCTGTGCAATGCCTCCTGCAATGCCAAGCCCTCAGAAGCAGGTCTTTGTATTTTGGAGGCAATTTGACCTCCTTGACCCTCTTCATCTGGGATTTTTTTTAAAGTGCAGCCAGGTTTATGTGGCAAGAGAAAGAGAGAATGCATCTGGCATTTAGCTCTTGTCTGGGTGCCAGTATCTTGTCGGTGTGTTGTGTGTAACTTAACTTTGAGAATGCCTTTGAAAGCAAACAGCGTTGCTAATTTGGCTTTGTTGCTGTGGAAACATGTATGAGTGTTGTTGTTTATGTGAATCTGTTAATTTGACTTCATTTGCCCACTTCCTGCCGCCTCTGTCACGACACCAGGCATGTGGACGAGAGCACATATGAGGCTCCAAGCCTTGGCCGAGGTATGCCCATACTCTCCATTCATTTCAGCAATCTATCTGTGGTGATTACAAGCCCTATAAGCTGAGAATATGTTCTGCAAATTTAGCCCCCGTGTCTCCAAATGAAACACTTAAATGTAAAATGCAGTGAGTCCCGCTCGGAATGCCTGATTCCTCCCCTCAAAGCACCAGTAATGAGAGGTTAACACAGTGGCACTGTTCCCATTATTGAGTGAATTTAGCACCTCGGACAGCGCAGTAAAATCTTTATTGCTTTCCTGACCCTCTCGTCATGTTCTGTCTGTGTGTTCAGTGGGTCTCAGGGCTGATTGAAAGGCAATATGTTCTGTGCTGAACACACACGCACGCTCCGGGGCTTGTTCACAGCGAGGGTTACAGCACAGAGGTGAGAGCAATTTTCTGCTTGTCGCATTGCAAGCACACTTTCAGACCCCAGTGCATTAACTTTTAAAAAGGTTCAGGATGTCTGCTTAAAAAAAAGATTTGCCAAATATATTTTCTCATTTTCCCTCCTGGTGTCTTCGCTTCTGTTGAGGCCGCTGCTTTCCACACACTGAGGTGCTCAGGAGTGGCACCTCCGACGGCATGCTGTCTGGCCCAACTGGTCTGGTAGAGTCAAGTTTCAAGGGCACTCAGACCCACTGAGAAGAAGAGCACAAGACTTGGCTTGTGAGGATGGCATTGGCCTCATAAAGGCCTCCAAAGTGTAAAAGATTTAGACTTTTCTTGTGATCTGAGGGTGGATGTTTTTACATCTGTATGCAGAGGTGGGTCTACCATTAGGACATTCTGGATGTGGGCCCATGGGCCCAAGACAGCAAGGGGCCTTTTCACTAATCCACCCCCCTACCCCAGGAACAATAATACGATCAAGACTCCACATTCTGAAATGACTAAAGGGGACAAGGACGATGAAACGATGTGGACACCAAGTGCCGAAACGACCAAGGAGACTTGACTATAACCCCACTTGATTAAATGATCAAGTTTCTGCATGCTTACTGCAAGAAATACCACTCAGCATTAATCTACCAGGTCTCCATGTGCTGCATTGTTAAGAATATTAACTCTCAATTAAGGGGCTAAGACACTCGGGGGCCTGTGAGGGTCTTAATCTGGGCTTGTCTATGTGGGCGCATATGTGTGTGAACAGAAGAACTGTGTCTGTGTGTGTAATGATGGGCCACCGCTATTGATCATATACGTGTATGTAAGTGGGTAGGGGTATATCTCCACCAGTATATCGCCAAATACTTAAATTAAGGAGTTGTGTGTATGCAAATATATTTAACTTTATTGTAATAGAATTATCATGTGTGTGTTTGATAGGTGTGTTTTTAAAACAAGCAGAAACTGTTTGGGAGTATATAGGCCTTTCTGAATTTTCAGGACCCATGTCAAGTTCTGGGCATTGCTACCTCACCACTTCAGAAGACCCCCAATCTGCTCAACTCTGAAGGGTTTTTCCTTCCCTATCCCAAACACGTAAACGTTGAGTTAATTGCCCATTCTAAGCTGTTCCAATATGAGTGAACATAAGTGAATGTATAAGTGTAGTAGCAGTAAGGTTACATAAAGAGATTACATTGAAATTCTTACTGCCGCTCACCAGCACCATACTAAAACTTACTTTGATTGAATAAAATGTAGTTCCTGAAGCACTGCAGAAAAATCCCTAAGAAAAACTCTGGTGTAGTTAGTAGGAGATTGAAAGAGAGGGTGAGTTGATGACAAACAAATAATGAAATCAGGATTATGGATATTCAACTGATATGGGTCATCTGATCACTTCATATAATACACTGGAGACCCATCCTAGAACTGGGATTGGGGTTCAGCAGCCCGTGACCCTGACCTGGTGTAAAATGGTTACATTGAAAGACTGTTGGTTCCTTCCTATGCTCTTTCTCACCCACTCAAGTCTGCTGGTGAACAGTGTCTTGTAAGACCATCCCAGCTTGGCATCAAATCTCAATCCAGACTCGTTTCATTTTTAGTTCCTAGCTGGTGAAACAAGCTGTCCACCTCCATTCAAAATTCTGACTCCCTCAATGGCTTAAAGTAGCATTTGAAGACTCTGGTTTGGTGAAATTCTGTCTAACTGATATTAGGTGTTAATTTTTAGGAATTGTAACTCACTTGCATTTTGTTCTGAGCTCTTCATTTGTGATGATCAATTTTGTGACTACATCCCGTATCACTTTTTCAAAACAGTCCCCAGAATGATGATTACTCGATTATGTTGAACTCTTTTGTAAGTCGTTTTGATAAAAAAAAAAATCTAAAAAGCAAATAAATGTAAATGTAAATTGATGGCTGAATTAGGTCCCTTAGCCTGGCAGAGTTTGTCATAGTATTTGGAGCAGGGATGAACTTGCTAGCGCTTCTCTGCACTTGACCTTGATTTATAATTTTAATTTGTACTTAACATTCCCCAGATTTACATTTAACAGTTTTATGCTGTATACTATGCATGTAATCATTTATTCATTTACCTTTATAGAAAAAAATTCAAAAGGCAAAGACTAACAAAACAAAATTGTGCACAATGTTCTCATCCAAAAATCACCTTTATTCATCATTGTGCAATGGATCTTGTCAAGGGCTGTGTTTATGTGCATAACGGACGTCGTGTAAGGATCTTGGCATATGAGATGTGCATGCAGGAGTGAAAGGCACAATACAGGCATTGGAGTGAACATGCATGGCTGTGGCCTCTTGTATGGGTATGGATCTAAATGGACACTTGTGGTTGTGGAGTGTAGGTGACATTGTGCTTTTCTTTCTTTTCATGTGGGATTATGTGTGTCCAAATGTAACTCCCGTTATCTCTATGTGCATAAGCATGGAAAGCTGAGGTAATTGTATTTTGTCATATGTTGTTTTTTGTTTCTGGATGTGGGAACATGCATGAAGTGCTGGTGACTTTGCTGTGTGTGTACACTGTTGTGCCTATGTGTGCAGCAGGCTGTTTGTCTATGTATGCATACATCCTTACCCAGTTTACAATCATTGCCCCCTCAAACACGCCACTGCCATTGTATCACATAGTTATTGCTTTGTAACTCATCACTGCAAAAACTTTTAAATTCAATACTTTTTTTTCTTATTGAAAAGTCCTGATGAGGTGAAAAATGCAAATAAAGTAGTGATTCTAAAAGCTTGTCATGTAAAACATGTTATGAAGATTCTCTGATGACAGCAAAATGATGGCAATTATACTCTTCCCATCAAAGGTGGTGGGAGATTCTGAAGACAAGCGCGAGTGCGCGCAGATGGGAGCTCTGCCGCGGGAGGCGGCTGCTGACCTGTGTCTGTTTCTTCTTTCCTCTAGGAAGTCATTTTGAAACGAGCCGCTGATTTGGTGGAAGCCTTGTACGGCATGCCTCACAACAACCAGGTAGCTGCTGCATGATGGGAAAGTGGGCGCCTCGGGAAATCAGGGCGCAGTGGTGGTGCGACTGGTGCTTTGAAGCTTCGTTTTACACCTTAGATCGGAAACTTCAATTCCAGTTCTTCGTGACAGAAAAAGTCGTGGATGGACCGTTCATACATTGCGTTGTATTAAACTACACGTGTGAATTAATACATTTCAGTTCAGACTCGTGACATCGTTAGCGCAACATAGTGTAGATGTATCCAGTAAATATGACGGAGAGTAGCAATGCATATTATTTTACCTTGTCCTTTATTCGCGTGTGCATATGGGGCAAGTATGGCGTTTAATACGCGCGGGGGAGTGAGCAATTAGCTACGTGAGGTATAAGACGGCGGTCGTTGGAAAGTATTGTGCCTGGATAGATAGATTGTAAACATCCTTTAAATTTACACTTTGATTTAAAAGCTGTCCCGTCACCTCGCGCGCATAGTTCGCGCAGTCGTGGTTCTCAGCTGGGACCAGCTTTCGGAATGGGTGAAGTGTTTGATGGGTTAGACGATATCTGCAGAAATTGTATCTGAAAATTCGCCCATCAACTTTAAAACCCGTTCTTTTGGACACAAGGGTGGAAAAAGATGCGAGGGCAGTACACACTCGAGTCAGGGTAATTTGGAGTTGCTACGTAACGTAACACGCAAATCTTACTAACAAAAACTAGGAGTCACATCAGTCCGCTAGACTCTTCCCGCCGGCTCGTCTCTGGTGTAGCAACCATGTGAAGCAGCCCCACAAAAAATGAACATAAACGCGGCATCTCGCTTCTGTTCCAGTCATCTATACTATTAAACTCTTCTTTCAATATGTTACGCAATTTAGATGAAGACATTAATCGTCCAAGTCAGTCTGAGCGCCCTCACGGTGGTCACATCCTGAGACTACAAATTGTATTGGAATTGAGATTCACATTCAAGTGGTAACTCAGCTGAGATGTCTAAATGTGATCACTCAGGTATAAGGTGTAATGAACATTCCAAAAAAATCGACATTGAAGCCTGAGGTGTAAAACTTAACTCTTAAAAATAATGGTTCTCAAAAGGGCATTTTACTGGGTTGCGTGGTTTATTGTAGAGCTGTTGCTTGACAAAGAGTTATTTCATTCTGGGAAGGGTTTTATGGACATGAAACTGAGTCTTTAGGCTTTGGAAAGGTTCCTAATATCTTTAATGTATGGTATAGGCATCCTGCAGGACCCTGGCCTGCCTGTGTTATAGCACAAGACCCCATTGGCATTTTACAAATCTATTATCTTCTATTCGTGGATATTTAAGGAACCTGTTACTAATCAAAATGAATAGAAGTTTTTCTTAGAAGCTTCATTTGGGAACCAAAAACAGTTCCCCAGTGGCATCACTCTGAAGAACTACTTTGGCACTTTTATTTTTAAGAGTGTGGGTGATCTGAGAGTGTGGGTTGCATGCCCTGAACTGCCTATTTTAGACCCCACATCTAAACCCTTCTTGATGTAAACTATATATCTAGAGCTACCCCTCTAATGGTAAGCCTGGCTTCTGGCCTTGGATTCCCAGTACTCTCCTATCCTTCATATCCTCTCAGACTAGCACCAGACATATGACCATAGCTGTTCATGTCTTAAGCTGACCCTTAACACTTAGTGCCATCCCATTCAGTGCTACTCTTTACTTGTTAAGTTTTTGATATGGAATTCATTTGTATCTCTGCCCCTTTCTTGCAGGAAATCATCTTGAAACGAGCGGCTGACATTGCTGAAGCCCTCTACAACGTCCCTCGGAACCACAACCAACTGCCAGCGCTCGCTAACACACCAGTCCATGCAGGAATGATGGGAGTGAACTCGTTCAGCGGCCAGCTCGCAGTCAACGTATCAGAGTCGACTAATCAGGGTAAGCATTGTGCCCTCAGTCTAGTAAAAGGGAAGTCCCCGCGCTGTGTTGGCAGCCCCATCCTTCCCCCTGGCTATATTCTCTCCTCTCTAGTCTCCCATCAGAAATGGTACTTCAGGCCGTAGTCATTGATCACACTGTGCTGCCTCTCCGGCGCTCTAAATCAATTATTTATCTAACGGGTGCGATGGAGTCTCCTTGTCTTCATTTAGCGCAGCTTTGCAAGCCATTACTGGCAGTGCATGGCGTATGCCTGACGCACCTCTCACCGTTTGTCATCGACAGCCTCTAATGGCATGCAGCTGGCACACAGAAGAGTCTTGATTGCAGCACTAAACACCAAAGTGCAGCCCTGGCACACCTGGGGAAAGCAGATGTGGAGGAGAGGTGCAGACGCCTCTGAGGTCTTGGCAGCATCAGTGGAGGTGGGTGTCCAGCCTGGCTGGTACTTGTCATGGCCTGAGTGCTGCAATGGCAGATCTGTCATGTGACAGTGCTTTTAAAGGAAGTGGCAGGACAGATGAGACAAGCGGATGCTGCTCTCTGAATTATTCATCAGCAGGGTGACACGCTTCCCACTCCAGGGTGGCTATCCTCGCCAGGGCTTCTTGCATACAGCTACATAACTTCACTTTAAAGCCAACATGAAATGTCCCAAGCAAGCACTGAGCCAGATCAGGACTGGCATTTTCTGGTACTGCTGGAGTATGGCAAAGGAAGCTCCTGAGCTGGTAAGGCATGGAGAATGAGGATATCTCTCAGTTCTGTTTTCTTCCTAATGTGTTATTCAGGTTTCACTCGGAATACCAGCAGCGTGTCGCCCCATGGGTATGTGCCAAGCTCCACTCCTCAGCAGACAAACTACAACACAGTGACCACGAGCATGAACGGTTACGGAAATGCCAGCATGTCCAATTTGGGTGGCTCCCCAAGCTTCCTGAATGGCTCTGCTGCCAACTCGCCATATGCCAGTAAGTTGCTCATCTTCACCACGTCTGCACTGAATCAGATACCCAGCAGCTTCACTTCACACGCCTCATAATGAAATCAATAAACTAATTGCCGGCACTTTCAGTCACCCAGACTTCCAATCTTCATTAATTGATTAGTTAGGCCAGATGGATGAGGCTGAAATATCAAAGGGCTGCCACAGAAAATCACTCAAGAGAAAACATTCTTGCAGAATTAAATGACAAGCACAAATGTGCCCAGCCTCGACCAGAGTGCTTAGCTCCATGGCACTAATAAGCACATATCTTCACCTGGAGAATTAAACTCCATGGCACATTTCTCTTTCTGCTCTTGCCTAGGTAACTGACCCCATGGCAGCAGGCTGCTGCTATCATCTGAATAAGTAATTGCTGCCTGGCACAGTGCCATTCCCACTCTAGCTTATTTACCCACCCCCTTCTCATGGCACTGTGCTTCATCTCCTCTTACCTACATCGCCACCTTGCTGTCTTTACTCTTACCATCCATGGCACTATGCCCTACCCTGCTCCTACCCATAACACACCCCTTGGTACAGTGGTGCTTTTTGCTCACTTGCTGTTTTGCTCTTCCAGTCATGGATAACTGATTCCAGGTGGTCTAGGAAAATAAATGAGGCTGGCACACTCGGCGACTTTATCCACAACAGACAGCTGCTGGGTGTCAGGAAAAGAATAGATATCAATGGAGGGGGCACTGAGCAGGAGTGGGAAAGCTTGGGGTGGGCTTGTGTTTCGGGCGTGGCACTAAGTTGAGTTCTCTGTGACTGCAGCGATTTTTCAACTGGCATAGACCTGGGTTGTTTTAGCAGACTCAAACACTCCTTCGTTTCCTCACAATTTTTTTTCTTTCCCCAGTTGTGCCATCCAGTCCCACCATGGCATCTTCCACCAGCTTGCCCTCTAACTGTAACAGCTCCTCTGGGATATTTTCCTTCTCACCAGCCAACATGGTATCCGCAGTAAAACAGAAGAGTGCCTTTGCCCCCGTGGTGAGGCCGCAGACGTCTCCCCCACCTACCTGCACCAGTGCCAATGGCAACAGTTTGCAAGGTGAGCAAGTGGACACTACCCAGTTATTTCTACTTTGGGGTTTCAAGGTAAATTGCCATGCTTCTGCCAGGCATTGAGTTTAATAAGAGTGGGTCTTATAGTGCTGGCCTTCCTGCCCTGTGGTTGTGATGAAGCGTTGGTGTGTCTTCATACAGTATTGTGCTGTTGGACCACCCTATTGGCTTCTTGCTGCCTGACTTCTTTTTCTAATGTGCTTCTGCTAACATGGTGTGATACCCTCCTGTGCCAGTTAATAATGTTGTTTTCTCTCTTTTTCCCTCGTGTGCCCTCTTTTTCTCTCTGTTTAATTCTCATCTCCCTGTCAGAACATTCTTTTGTGGACTCTAGCAAGTACTCAAGCGCGGGCTCCCTGCCGGGCCTTGCCTTCTCCTGAAGTACGTTGCTCTTTTTTTTTCAATTTCTCCCTTCTGTTTTGAGATGTTCTTAATGTAGTTGTGGGTACCATGAGTTAGAGGGGGTAATGAGGAGCTGTGTGAATTTCATTAAACCAGAATGGGAGGAAGGGTGTAATGTGACTAACACTGATAAGATGTGATGACCTCTGCACTGGTGTCATTGAATTAGTGTGGATGGGGCGAAAATAGCATGGATCTAGTTTTAGGTTAAGCATAGGGTGGGTAGCTTAAAGCAAGCAGGCAAGGATTGGATAGACAGTATGGAGGACAGGCAGCAAGGAATATTGTGGTATGCCTGTGCACAACCTAGTAACTAGCTCAGTGGCTTTTTGGAGTCATTGGGTGCTGTGTAGCTTTGATGGTGCTGACTACGTTAGAGCATTAGAAAAATCTGGACAAAAGCAGGTCATTCAGACCAACAAATTTTGCCAGTCCAAATACAACATGAAAGTGATTGGCAGCTGCACCCCTTGCATTCATCTCACATGGGCAAAACTGCTATCACTTATGATAGCCCAGCTCACAATCAGCACTGGAATGGCGCTGATTAACAAAAGTTCATGCTTGTTTCTCTCCAGCGTGTACCATCATTGCAGAACTTGCCTTAAAATGGATTTTTGAAGTCTGATAAACCATATCATATACATTTAATGAACACCAGCAAGGCAAAAGGACAAAACTTCAGCAATTCATAGAGTACCCATTACTGGTTGTGATGTGGCACCAGTTGTCATTGTTTGCCAGGTCTGTTTTGCAGCTTTTGTACAAAGTCATCATTTGCAGTCATCCTTACACACTTGTCTCTTTATGCTATTTTTACAGCGATTCCTGGAATGATTGTCCCTCCGATGTAGAAGAGAGGAACATGTGGGAAGGAATCGAGTGAGCGACACTCTGAAACTCAGGCCTTTTCACAATCGCAGCCGGGCAGTGGCACGTGGGACTGGCGCTGCGGATCTGCCACCCATCATCGGTCGTCTTTGCTTTCTCACGTGGGGGTTCTCCCGTCATTTCCCAGCATTTTCTAATTTGTAAATTACTCGAGGGACACTGCGGCAGAGCTTTTGTGTTTTATTTGTGGCGTTTGTGTGTGAGTGGGACAGGATAGGGGGTGGTCTCTTGTGAAGGAGGAACAAGGAAAGGGTCAGCGCGGACGGAAACACATGAAGCCATGCAGCTGTGGACTCAGCGTGCAGCCATCCGTAGCCCACCCGACACACAGCCAGCCACGTCATGAACTGACCCTAACCGGACACACGCACTGACACATGGGCGCCTAGTAGCGCGCACTCGCCCAGCAGGCGCGTGCACCTTACAATTGCACTTGACACGCCCACTTTCACAGCGGAGCTGCTAAGGCTCACTAAACACACAGTTCCCCGCGATCAGTCACTGGCGTCAACTGAGTAATCGGGGTCTTTTTCCCGTTCTCGTTTATGGGGTGAGTTCACCCTTTCAAAACGGTCGATCTTACATCGTGCACGTGACGGTTATTTCAAGCTTTATTTATGGCTGAAATTCGGATGAACCACTCAGTCTTTAGTTCAGCTAAAGCAAGAAGGCAATAGATACAAAATACACCGTCAGGAAAGTGAGATGACAATATGTAAACTTAGACCGCCTCGATAAACTTTTCTTGTGGAATCGTTGACACTGAGCCTGTCACACGCTTGGTACGCGGTCGCACAATCCCACCAAAGACCTGCGTCCCAATACCGTCACACTGCGTCAATAAAAAAAAAGAAAACACAAGGTGCCACCAAAGCCGCGCTCACCCTGAGGCTCAGTTGTCCATGGCGGGCTGCGCCAGCGCTTACCCTACCCCTGACCCTCGGCCTTGCTAGCTGATGTGCCACTTTCCCAAGAGGGACATACGCTGCTACTGCTGCCACGAATTGTTTATATTGTAGGTTTTGTGATTTATTTTTTATTTTATTTTGCCAAAGTCATTGTTAAATTCTATTTATACATTTTAATGTCTTAAGGCGACTTTTCAGTGAATTTGTTTAATTGCTTACACCCATAAAATAAAATGGAAAGAATAAAAGGGCGTGGGGGGCTGTAAAATATACTCTCCAATGTATTTATCTGTGGAACTTGTACTTGACCCCCTACCCCCTCCCTTCCTCGTTTGTGTTCGTTTGCTCCGTGACTCTGTGCTGACTCCACTCATTTATATTTGCTATTGAAATGTGATTTCAATGTTTTAGTTTTTTTTCAGGATTGTTTTGGACTCATGCTTCCATTTTTTATTTCCATCACAAAAGCCATTGTCTATTTTTGTATTATTTGTAACTTAAGAACAAATGTTTTTTTTTTGTTTTGTTTTTTTTTTAATATTTTGTTGTGCTGAGCGGGCGCCGGAACACTCGCGTTTGTCTGAAGCGTGTGTGCGCGAGTGCGTGTGTGTGCGCGGGCGCGTGCTCGTGCGCGCGACTTCTATTATGCATGGGCTCTCTCTCTCTCTTCCTGCCGGGTTAAATGGATGCACTGAAAGTCGGAGGGAATGCGTCTGGAAAGTCATTTCTTTTTAATGCCTGCTTGTAATTTTCCTTTTTCCCCAACTTCACCCAACTCTGAACCAGCAACTCGGATGCCTTAACAGTGCAATTCATGTGCATTCGGTCACCTGCATCACCATCTAATGTCAAAAGCACAAGTGGACTAGCGTGTTGGGGGAGGGGCGTGGGGGTGACCTGTCGGTGAGATGGTCGTGCCACCCTCACATCCGAGACACCCCTTGCTGCTCTCTACTGCCCTCTTCGACTTGGACCCGACCTTTCCTTCTGCTCGGACTCCGTAGTTAGGCCCAGTATGCCAGTCAATGCCAATGGGACATTGTGTTAATGGGCGCTGCTTCTAGGTACCTGTCTGTAAATGTCACTCTCCACTTTCGGGCTGGCAGCAGAAACATGGCTCCACCCGAGAAGCAGCGCTGGTCTCCCCTGAACCCTCACTGAACAGGTCTGTTGTTAGGATAAACAGAGACTACTGTCTAGATTGTTTTTGAAAACTTTGATCTGTAAAATAACTTTTCAACTTTCACAATATTTAATTAAATTTCCTTCTTGTCTGTGCTTTGTTCTCACTTTCCGTTTCTTTCATTGCAACTGTGTGAATGAAGAACTGAGCTGGACTTTGTAGCTGTTCAATTTGGGGAACAAAGTAAGTGGCGAGGGTGGCAGCATCTGTCACTGATATAAATTGTGTCACTTTAGAGAAAAGCATGCTGGGATAGGCTGCAGCTGCCCTACCACCCTGCTCTGGGTAAGCGGGTTAGGAAGATGGATGGAGAGGATGGCATCCTGCCAAGTACTGCAGTGCCTTAGAGGACATAAGTAGCCATCAAAATGCAATGGCCTCAGAGGTCGTGACTTTTAACAGTTGAGTTAAGTTGGAAAGTAACAACATATCACTTGGGGTCGTACCCACATCATGTAAGGGTACATCGCCAGCTGAGCAAAACCGAGCCAGTTAGAAAGTGTACCTCCAGGTATGTCCTAACCCAAGGGAATGCAAGTCAAGGGGCACCGGACCACCAGTGCAGAAGGTAAACAAAGGGGAACAGACCTACAGAGGGGTATGGTGCCACCAAGAAAGATGTAAGCCAAGGGGCAACATCCCACCAGTTGAAAAGCAAGACAGCAGACAAATCCTAACCACACCAAATGTAACCCACTGGATATACAGTAGCAGCAACAATCGAAATGTGAGCCACAAGTTGAAAAATGAGCCCAAATGCTCGGCCCCACCAATGGGAGTGTGAGCCTTTAGGCATGGCCTTTAATTAAAACTAAAAAATTGAGCCAAAGGGCACTAGCGTAAAAGTGCGTGAAAGCGAAAGCGGGCACAGCCCTAGCCGTAACACCAGCTCACCAGTGGAGGAGGAAGGCAAGGACACCCGAACAGTGGAGGAGACAGCCAAGGGGTACAGCGCCACCTGTAAAACCCTGAGCTGAGGCCCTTGACCCCACCAGCTGAGCTTGAGACAGCAGGCAGGTCCTCAGCAACGCAGAAAGGGACTCAGTGGACGTGTAAAAGTATTCAGACCCCTTGGAAGGCATCATAATGTTCTCTTGACAAAACATCTGTACGCATATTTATCCATTCAGTATTTTTAATGTGAACTTTTGTGCTGTAACAATACATTTCCAAAGTCACCCTAAATGATTGTCTGTAGATATTCAACTGGAGAAGAAAAACTCCCAACGTTAGTGTTTGCCAAAATATTTTAACCTCTGTGCTTTGGAAACCCGATGTTTACACAAATGAATCGCAAAGGTGACCATCATAATTAAAGATAATGAGATGCTACTTGTGAGTCCTTTCTATCTTTCTGAATATGAAAGCCCCCTTTATAAGGCCCCTAGTCTTTGGTGGACAATCACTGCAATAATGAAGACAAAGGAGCATTATGCTGATGTGAGATGCACAAGGTAGGAAATATTGATGGGTTGGAATGTCCTGTTAAGCTCGTCATCAGAAAGTGTAAGGTTCATCACAGCACCCAAACTCTTACCAGAACAGAGCGACCCTAAAAACTAAACATTAGAGCAAGACGTCGACTGGTGTGAGAGGCGACTAAAAATCCAACCGTCACTCTCCGAAATCTGCAGTGCTCTTTGGCTGGAGGTGCAGGAGTCCACAATTTCACGAGCTCTCCATATAACAGGCCTCTATGAGATGGTAGCAAAAAAGAAGCCAATTCCTTAAGAATGTCCACATAAAAACACAAAGCATGAGAAAGACCAGTTAAGATGTGGGAGAAGGTTTTATGGTCAGATGAGACCAAAATAGGACTTCTTCTCCAGACTTCAGGAGAAGTGTGTGGTGTAAAACTAACACTGCCCATGTCTCACGAAAAACCATACCTACAGTGACATGTGGGGACAGCATCATGCAATGGGGATGCTTTTCATGTGCTGGGACTGAGAGTCAGAGTGTCAAACGACGGACACAAATACTGCATGAGAACTTGTTCCAGTCTGCTATGAACCCACAGCTCTGGAGAAGATTCATCTTTCAACATAAACATGAAGTCAAAGAGACACTGGAATGGCTCAGAAACAGAAAGGTGAATGTCTTGGAATGGCCAAGTCAAAGCCCTCATCTTAACCCTACTGAGAATCTGTGGCATGATTTGAAAACTGCTAATCAGAGGTGCCATCCCACCAACCCGGAGGATCTCCATCCATTCTGCAAAGAAGTAAAGGGAAAAATCACTCGTGAACAATGTGCAAAACTGGGACATACTCACCCCAAAAGAACTAAGGCTGTTGTTACAGCAAAAGAGTTCTCGACAAAGTATTGGGCTTGAAGACTTCGAGACTAGAGATTTTCTTCTTCAGTTACATGTAAATATCTACAGAAAATGCTTTATTTTTGACTTTGGAAATGTATTGTTACAGCATAAGAGTGCACATCAAAAGATAAATGTGTACAAATCAAAAAATTATGATGGCTTTTAAGCAGACTGAATACTTGTGCACACCACTGTAGCCTCACTAATGTAGTTGGCACATTGTTGCAAGTCATGGGGTACTGCCCATCCAGGCATCACCCCACCATTGAAATATTAGCGTACAGACACATTGTTTCCAAAAAACAGAGCGCCAACAGTGCCAAAATGAACCCTGGGTACAACTTCACCATTACAAAAGTGAGTCAATGGCCACCACCCCACCAGTAAAGAAGTAAGGCAAGGGCCCACTAATTGAAGAGCGAGCCCAGTGGTACGGTGCCACCAAGAAAAATATTGAACCAAGGAATACCACCCCAACAGTCAGAAAGCGAAACTGCAGACATATCCTCACCAAAGCAAACAGATCCCATTATCTGGAGCTCCACCATGTGAGCCAAGGGTCTTCACCCAGCCAATGGAAGAATTAACCTGCAGAGGGAGCCAAAGGACAGCCGCCCTACCAGGGGGGAAAAAATAGGCCAAGATGCATGTTGTCACTAATGTGAAAGTGAGCTCAGGGGTACAGAGCCACCATTACAACAGGGAGCCAGCAGTGGAGACAGAAGGCCTGTGCATCCAACTCTCCAATGCCAAAGAAGGCCATCTCAAAGCTTAGCGTGCCCATCAGCTCACGTACAGGCTGATGCCCATAAGGGAAAGGAGTAACCAGGTGACTTGTGATCCACCAAAATGAGAGCACAGTAACACCACTAAACGAGCTCCATTGGCATCTGTAGGGGCACCTTCAGGGATTGCTGCCCGGTTTCTAGCCTGAGGGGGTCTTGAATTAAAACTGCATCTCTATGCCCACATGGATCAGGCCCGTTTGTTTAGGTAAACATCTTCCAAAGGGTATCCAGGCCTGCTAAGCTGTACTCGGAGCATCAGCTCTGTGCCAGCCTGGCATGGTATTTCTCACAGGGGCTGGTAATGATATGCCCGCTAACAAGCAGCTTTAAAATGAAACAGGCACTGCAAGCTGCTCATTTGCATAAATGGTCGTCAGCAAAACAAACCTTCCTCTGTGTTTTGTGCTGACGCGGCAGCCCCATCTTCCAGCCTGTGCCCGGCACTGGCCACTTCTAC
The DNA here is from genome assembly GCF_016835505.1 of Polypterus senegalus. Lineage (NCBI taxonomy): Eukaryota > Metazoa > Chordata > Cladistia > Polypteriformes > Polypteridae > Polypterus > Polypterus senegalus. The sequence goes on from NC_053166.1 coordinate 54,160,416, forward strand.
CTAAAGGATGGCAATAGGGACTGCAGGCTGGGAGCCTCCTGGTGGCCCTGAGTGTGCCACACGTACATACTGGGCTGACATGCTTTCCGCTCCTCTCCACCTGAAAGCAGCACACTGTATGCACCCACAAATTCACACACGCATACCCGCAGGCACACACGCAGTCGGCACAGCAGTGACGGCTACAGACTGACCACCAAGACTTCTTTTCTGAAGTGATGCCCATGAGGAGCCTTCCAGAGTCCGAGCCCACACATGGGTCATGGCTGCCATGTGATGATGTCATGGGTTCAATAATTCATGGGATGATGTCACTGAGTGGCTCTTCAATATTTGATGAAGTGGTGCTCGCCATGTGCATGAGGCTTCATCAGTGCCATAAATCAGAGGGCTTGGCGCTCATCTCAATCGATCGGCATGTCTCACTGACCCCTTAGTGGCCCAGCAAGAGTGACACCCCAGTCACTTGCCACCTGAGTCCAGCACTCGTGCTGGCTCTCGTCAGCACATTCTAGTAGCTGATGGCAGATCCTGAAGGTCTGGATGGTCAGTTATCCATGTGGTCAATAAGTTAGGAAGTCAAGGTATGCTGTAGTTCTAGGTGTGTTTTAATTTCAGTTGTGCATGCAATGTGACCAGGTAATGTTCTGCAGGAGGTCCTTAGATAAGTCCATCCTTAGGTGTGATCACCTCTGTGCAGCATCAAATGGTGAAACCCAGCGCAGGCCATGTCTGCATGGCTTCTGTGTCCAGCTCTGCGTATGGTAACTCTGGGTATGGGGCCATACATTCATTTGACCAGCTATGCATATGGTGAGTCTCCTGCTGGGCAAGTGGTTGGTGTCCATCACTACATGACACCATTTTCGAGTTGTGTGTGGTCAGCGTTTAGTGGCATATGACATCAGTGTCCACTTCGGTGTAGCTTGTGTCCAGTTCTGTATGTGTTTAGGGAATGTGGGTAGTCACTGGTCTGCATGTGACCATCTCTGGGTTACCTCAGTGCCCTCCAGCAGATGTCACTGCAGCCTTTATTTCTTCATTGGCTCCTGTGTCCAGCTCTGTGTGTGCTCAGAGCTTACTGTCAAGTACTCCTTTGACCATCTCTGTGTCACCTCAGTGCCTTCCAGCACACGCCACTTGTGACATCAGCCTCTATTTCTTCATTGGCTTCTGTGTCTGCTCTGCATATGGTCACTCTGGGTATGGTGCCATGCATTCATTTGACCAGAGATCAGCTGTGTATGTGGTGAGTCTCCTGCTGGACAAGTGGTCGGTGTTCATCACTACATGACACCATTGTCGAGTTGTGTGTGGTCAGTGTTTAGAGGCATATGACATCAGTGTCCACTTCGGTGTAGCTTGTGTCCAGTTCTGCATATGCTTAGGGTATGTAGGCAGTCACTGAGTTCATGCATGTCCATCTTTATGAGTGGACCTCATTGCCCACCAGCATACGTCACTTGTGACCTCAGCCTATTTTTCTTCATTGGCTTCTGTGTCCAGCTTTGTATGTGTCCATTCTGCCCATGTTTAGTTCTAATTAATACTTCTTTGGCATCTCATCATGCGGTCAGGGTCCTGCTGCACATGTGCTTGGTGGCCACTTCTGTTTGATATCTGAGGTCCTTGTTCACCTACATGTGGCCTGAGGGTCCACCCCTGCATAGTGTCCAAGAGGAGTATTCCTTAGGTCAGCTCTTCAGCACTTGGTGTCAGAGTGTATGTTGGTATCACATCACTGTCCAGCTTTGTTAGTGGTCAATGTTCATTTGTGTGCAACATTAGTCTGCATTGCCATATGGCATCTGTGTCCAGTGCTGTGTGTGGTCAGAGTCCAGGTCTGTCTACGTATTTGGATCTTCATATGACCATATTCTGCTGTGCATGTGGACAGTGTCCATCACTGCTTGATATCTGAGTCAATCAGCAGATGCAACCTAACAGTACTGTTCATCTCTTATGGCTTCAATGTCCATCTGTGTGTGTGTGTGGTCAGCATCAGGCATTCATTTGGCTCTCCATTTGGTCAGTGCCCTGCAGCACATGTGGTCATTGGTCATCGCCACTTGGCATCAGTGCCTAGCTATTTGTGAAGTCCTCGTTCATCTCTGTGAAGTATTCTTCTGGTTGGCACTCATGTCTGCATATGGCCAGTGTCCTGCTGTGCATCTGATCATTGGAAGGACAGTAAAGTGAAATGACGAGTCAGTGATTGTCTATCAGACACCTGCAGGAAAACCCCAAGAAGCTGAGCTTTGGAGTGGACAACACCATCAATCCAAGGCACAAGGAGCTGAGTATGAAGGCAACATTCTTTAAGGCCTGCTATGGACTCGCTGATCACAATCGTATTGCATTTGTAAAACAGAGTGACCAAGCATGAAGGTTCTTGAGGGGTCTCCTTGGGTGGTGCCTCACTACACCGTAGTCAGAGCTCAGCTCGATCCTTTTGGTGTCCCACATTGTCTGGAGTGGTCCTGTTTGATGGGCTCTGAGATGTTGGTCACATACTGGTGGTGGCCCAGCCACATCAGCTGGTTGTCCCACTGAGGGCGCTGTCATTTGATCGGCCTGTGCTCCTGACTCAGCTCCTTTGCTGCTTTGCTGCAGTGTGCTGTGCTCGTCGCTTTGCTCTGTTCTTCTGTCCAGCTGGCAAGCGGGGTTTTTGATTCATATTTATGAGGCGATCGTCACTCTTTTGCAATCTGTGCTGGTTTGCCAAAATTTCCTGATGGTGGCCTTCATAAAAAAATGTGACAAATCATTAGGAAGGCACAGTCCTCAAAAATGAAATGAGAATCAGGGTGTTCAATGGTAGGTCCGAAGCTGCCATTAAGCAAAAAAGGCAGGGTGCCAGAGGAAGGCCTGCCATTATGCTTAACTTTAAAAGGGGGACTGCACCCATGGGAGACAAAATGTGTAAATTTACATGCACATCCTGCTACAGATTTGTGTGAGAGATGAACACACAAGGAAGAGAGCCAGCAAAGGTAAGGGCAGCACTATGCAAAGTGGCCAGTCTAATTAATGAATATGCAAATGACCCAGAAGTGCAAAGACTCCACCCCCATTTATGCAATGCAGGCTGAATATGAACTTAATGGGCACCCCATCTAAGCATGAAGTCAAGTTTTACTGACCCCCTAAAGCATGAGGAAGCATAAATACACTGTGACGGGTGGCCACTGTCATTAGTGGGCCGGGATGCCAGCTGGATGGAAGGACTGGGAGAGATGGCATCTGCAAGGCACTACCTCCCCTGGGATGTCAGAGGGCTGCCCTCTTGGGCGGCTGTGGCACCACTGGATTCCCACAGGGCATGCTGGGAGTGGGAGTTTGGCACAACCCTGTTGGGCCACCAGGGGGAGCTGGGGGTGTTTTCAGGTCTGATTAATGAGCCACCTGGAACACTCCCAGGACCAGCTTAAAAGGAGCCGCCTCACTCCATTCAGAGAGCCAGAGACGGGAAAAGGAGGTGGACGAAGCTAGCCGGGAGAGGAGTGGAGGTGGAGAAGAAGAAGAAACAGGAAAGGCTACTGGGCTGGACTGTACTATTGGGTGCTTTATGTACTGTGCAGTCGGGAGCAAAGAATAAAATGTGTGTGGTGTGCCAACTTCATGTCTCTGCCTGTCTGTGTCGGGTTAGAACGGCTATACGCACCTCGGTGGGTCACAATACTAATAACCAGGCATGTGCAGTGCATCTGTCCCACAGGGCATTCACATGAGGTGTAGATGCTGTGGAGCACAATAAGATATAAACAAGAGCCCACTTTACTTGTAAATACACTAAGGAGTTTCTCTGGGTTCATGCATGTACCCCTCCATATGGCAAAGTGGATGTATAATGCTAGACACCAACCAGAGGAACTCCACGGCACACAAGCAAGCGACCATTCACTAACACTTGGTGTCAGCAGTGGGATGACAAGGCTGGCTGCATTGAACTCTGCTCTAAAAAAGTTAGCATTCATTCATTTTCTTTCATTCCTCTGATTCTTTTTTAAATTTTACTTTGAGTGGCATCACATGACACGGCGAACACAACACTAAAAAGTGGCTGTGTCTGACAATAAAACCACAACAACAATCATGTTGCCAGATGGCACCAAGCAACAGAGGCGGCATTCTCATTACATCAAGGAGAGCACTTTAAAGAAATGATCAGGCAAGTGATTAAAATGAACACAATGAGAGAGTGCGGGCATGCTAGGCATGGGAAGGGGGATATATCGATGGCTGAGAAACAAGCAGCCATGTGACGACTGCAAAGAGCGTTAAATAACAGTGTCATTGATCATTGGGGGTGTCTCTGTGGTGGTGGTGCTATGGATCTCCTTGGTCAGTTTATCTTTTTTATTCTATTGGGTTGAGACTGTGAAGATTTAAATAAGACACAAAGAGTCTCTGTGGCCCCTGTTTGTTGCACTGGCAAATCCTTTGCCCCCAAATTGGACACTTGGTCAGTAAAACACGAATATGCTGGCCTAACATCTTCCTGCTACCATCCCATGTTCTACGTCCTGTCACGGTAACAATAGAGGGCTGTTTTGGGCCTGAGAAGCACTTGGGTGGGCACATAGGGGTGGGCACTTACAGGTCTCAGATACTGGTGACAACCTCATACAAAAGACACTCGCCAGCTTAAGCAGCCCAGCATTAAGTAAACATCCATCCTTTTATATAGCACCTTTCTGTCACAGAGCTATAATACTTTTATAATATTGCATGGCATCAGTGGGCATCTGAACTGCCAGTCTTGTGAGTGTGGAAGTGCGAATTACTAAGCACTGGCTATCCAAATTTGGTTTCTGCCTTTGTGCCCATTGCTGCCATGATGGGGTGTTGCACCCCATGACAAGTTCAAGGAAATGGATGGGCAACTTGTTTTGTTTGGGATGGTATGGGGCTGCACTTCACAAACCCTGGAACCCAGTTGAATTGTGTGTGGAGTCTGCAGGTTCTCCCTGTGTTCATGTGGGGCTCTGGTTTAAACTCTTACTGGAAGTGCTCAACAACTGGGGGAGTGCTGTGGTGTGCAGTGGGCTGCTGTTCTGCCCAGATTTGCTTTCTTTGTCGATGAGTTCGCCTGTCTAAGTCCAAGCTGCCTTTCAAATATGGAGCTACAGTATAATTGTGCGATGCCTAAAAATTTAAAGGTGACAATAAAGGATGAATGGATTCTTTTTGTTTTTAAATCCGTCCATGGTGATTGTCCTCTTTCTAGAACTTTCTCCAGTCAGGGTGATCTTAACGGCATCAGAGGCCCCCAAGCAAAGTAGTGGGCTGGGGCCCAGTTTTGATACTAAAACAGAAACATACATAGGCATCAGAGACATGGTGGGCACCCCCTATTGCTTCTAGGGCCCTCTGGCCTATTGTGCCCATACGTTGTTCCTTCTGGAAGCCACTCAGACTTTCTGGCTTTGAACATTTTTCACATTTTCGGTTGAAGTGATCCTTGTAAAGTGTGAGCCCACTCACAGATCCCCTGCAGTGTACCAACTACGGTCATCTACATTGTGTCCCAGTTATCATGTGAGGCCAGCGTGCTGCCAGCAGCTCTTCTGCTGTTTTAAAGCAATCACTTAGCAGATCCTCATTTCTCACTTGTCCGTTGGGACATTCAGGTATCCCATGTACCCATGCCCCCTACCCTTAGTGTAACCAGGATCTGATGTGACAATAGGCCCTGCAACTTAATGCCAAGTGTTTTGAAAAGCTGTTACTGGATGCTGTGCTAATGCCAGGGTGGCACTGCCCACATCTCCTGGCATCCAGCTTGTCTGACCTCAGGATGTTTATTCCTCCCATGGCTGGTATAGCAGCTTTTGCTCAGATGCTCAGGTGCAGCCTGCTTTTGGGCCATGTGATTGCCAGTCTGCTGTGGTCAGATGTCGCCAGATGGCATCCACTCTAATCGAGTCTTCTGGCGCAAAATCAGCTCATTTTTCAAAACTGTAAACAAAACTGCTAAAACAAGGCAGCACACTGAATAAATGAAACAAGAACATTAAAGCCGAGTCAGTGACACTTGAGGATCTCAACTGCGGGACCACAAACCTACAATGCTCTGCTGTGCAATGCCCACGCCTGGTCAGATCTTCAATGGGCCCCATTCCTGGTTATCCTACTTCAGGCTGCCCAGTTTGGTGAAGGCTCTCATAGACAGCCTGACATTGGTGAGCAGGACTGGCACAATCTCAGACTAACAAGCCACAGTGGGTCTTGGCCTCAGCAGTTATGCTATTGCGAAGTGGGGGATTCCAGGGAAATGTTCTGCTGACTGTGTTTCATTGTGCTGACTCCTAACAGCTTCATCTGGATCTCATTAGTCCGCTTTGTCTTCTCCTCACCCGTTCCACAATGTGACAGCTTCTTCCAGTTTAATGCCATATTTCAGAGTTATACAGTAACTTGAAGAAAAAAAAAAAGACATTCCTGCCCTGAACACAGGGTTGAGCAGATAGTGACCACTGAAGCCCACTTAAGTTGTTTCTCCACCTGAGTGGTGCCCCCACCTGCATGGTAACATCATGTTAGGGCCAGGGTAGGAGGCATGCCATCTCCAGAAAGGCATTGTGGGATCATTTCAGCTGTGCTTTGTCAGAATGTCCAGTAGCATCTTGGGCACCTGGAGAAGACCACCTGCCAGGCTGATCCCTAGAGCTGGAACTGGGTGTGTGGCACAAGATGAAGTGCCAACTTCAGTCTAATAGCTGGTCACTTGATTGATTCTTACACTGAGCCTAAACCTGACCACTGACTCAGACTTGGCTGCTGTCAAGCATTATTGTAGGAAACGTCAATGGGCATTTTATATAGTGCCTCACCCTTTAGGTAACAAATTCCTTCAGAATCTGTGTGCATTTTGTGCAGTGATGATGCACGTAACAAATAAAAATAAGGTGGGCATACCAACTTTAAAGTTCTTTTCATTTGCTTAGCTTTGGCCGATCACCTACAGGATTTATGTCACCACTGGCCTTGCAGTCAGGTGCCAGAACAGTCTTAAGATCTCTGTATCTGAGGTGACAGTTGGTGTGTCTACCAGCCTAGTGGACTGCAAAGCCCAAGGCGGCCATTTATGTCCCCAAAATCTCAGTTTGGGACCCTGAATAAGTCACTTAACCTCACTGACAAAAAGAAACTAAAAAGGTTGTTCACTTTATTTATCTAACTGATGTTAATTACAGTTACAATTATATTGTTTGCTGATATAACGTAGCTATTTCTAGTTGTGTTGGCAAAATCGTTTTAATTAACACAATTATGTTGAAACAAAACCATTACATTATTTTCTTTAATCAAAAGTGTAATCAGTCACTGGGATTATCTTTTTTATGTTAATCTTACTCAAAATTAATACTTTTTTAAAACTCAAAACACGCTATGCCTATTGTGACTATACACAGTTGACTTAAGTTACTATAACGTAAAATAAATAAGTTTTATGTACGCGACTCTCCTATATTTGCATAAAGACCCGCCCCTTGTGTTGCATTGTGGGTCAGGAGAGCCCCACACCTTCGTACAGCTGGAAAGAAAGTTCCGACCCTGCAGTGCGTTCATTTTTTTCCTGAATGCTGTGAGTTTTGTGTAGTTGTGGAGCATCAGTTATGGCAGGATTTTTTATTTTTATTTTTGTAAACTGGCAAATAGGTTGCCCACCCTGCAATCGAATTATTGGTAAAAGCAAAACTGTTTATTTCCCTAATTATTTACTTAGAACATGAATTGTAAGAAAAAAAAAGTTTAATAATGAAAGAAGTACAATAAACAACCTAAACAGATTATTGCTAAATCACTTGGTAATGGGCATTTTTATTAAAAAGACGGTTACAAAAGAAAAAGGTTCACATATTATTGCTTATTGACATGAATCATGTTAGGTTAACATAGTCTAACAGAACATGAAAAAAACATTCATGCTATATTAAAATTTGTTGTTTCTGCATAGATTAAGTATATCGAGCATAATTAATAAAAGCAATCATATCATGTGCAGCCTATGTACATATTTATTGTTATTTTAACGTTGCATGTATCTTTTCCAGTGCTTGAACATTTTGATCTACATTTGCTTACGTGGCTGATGCCTTTGCCCAAGGCGACGTACAAATATTTGTGATACAGTTGGTTACATTTCTTTTGGATTTTCCCATTGAAGCACTGGCAGGTCAGGCGACTTGTTCAGGGTCACACAGTGCCAGTAGCGGGATTTAAACCCACAACCTCAGGGTTTGAGGTCCAAAGCCTTAACCACTACACCACACTCTCTAATCGCTGCTTTTGCTAATAAGGCCTGGGGGGTGACGCGGTGTTGCAGTTCCACTGCCCAGTAATGAAGGAGTGTGACGCGTTACAGTATATATCCGTGTAATTCTATCACGGTTACTGATTTAACTGGAATTTCGCTGCCTGCGTTACAGGACTTCCATTTCACATAACTTTCGGGGAAGCAACAATGGTTAGACGATGCTCTACGCATGCGCACTGTTTTCACGTATGCGCGGACTACATCGAATTTCACGACTGAGTCGTACCCCTCAAAATTGGGCCATTTTTAAACCTATCGTGTCCGAAAAAAACAAAAAACAGACTACTGGCATTTCCCGGACTGTTCTTCCTGAAATTGTGCACAACTTTGTAAAATCTTTTTTATGACACGTTCATTTAAAAGTTTAATCTCTGTCAATTTCACATCATGTAATGACATTGCAATTATTAATACAATTGGGCACCGCAGTGGGTATTCTGATTAAACAGCCTGTCTAAAAAGAAAATGCACAAATGGGTGTCCAAAACAGGAATAAATGAATTCAGAGGTGCGATAATCACAGTACAAAGAGCATGCTCACGGTAAATAATGGAGCAGAGTTACTACTGTCTAAACACGTCTTGTAAACATTTGAGAAAAATACATAACTATTTTAAATAGTGAAATAAATGTATAGGGAGATAACAGAATGCTGATCTTAAACAGCGGGTCCCTTCTGTTTTTCGAAAGTTAAAAGATGAAGCAACATTTATAATAAAACATTTAACTATGGCGACACATTTTTAAAAAAAAAGATGGTTCATGTGTGAACAAAATGTGTTTAATTTTACCATGACGTTTGTAAATGTTTTGTTTGGGTTTAACGGTGCCATACATTTGTGTTAAGAAAAACAAAAGTTAGTCTATTAGATAAATTTTATTAATTTCCACGCTGACGTTGGAATAAGATAGGAGACATAAGGAATCAGTGACACAGCTGATGAAGGCTGTACAGACGAAACATTGTGTTTCTTACCTCGTTTCCTCTTCAGCTTAGAAATAAACTTTAACTATTTTTCTTTTGCAGGTGTACTCTCGTCATATATATAAATATTTTTTTCTGCCGTGTATTGCATTTATTTAAAGAAATCAATTTGAAGGCTTCTCTCTGTGGGTTGCACCCTCTCGCGAACTTGAGACATTTGGGAAACGACTCTACAAGTTTAACTGCATGGCCCCGCCCACTCATGCAAATGAAGTACCAATTCGCCTATTAGAAGAGTGACGTTACGGGTTTTTGTGGCTTGGGGGGTGCTGGAGGGTATTTGGATGGCAATGTGCCGGCTTATTGTGGACTGACAAATACTGGGCTAGATTTTGCAGGATTGGGCATGATTTTGGCTATGATTGGGCTGTAAAGTGCCTGTCAGATTTAAACCCCTTATGATTACAACGTTGCCGGATGTGTAAAAGAAATATGTGTTATTTTATAACGTTAGTAGCTGCTCTACTTGTCAAAGACGAACTGAAATCTTACTAACATTAGCAAGGAAAATACACAGACACTTGTCTCTTTATTAAGGTGAATTCGTTTTACTTAGTGAACAGGTCGAATTTCTTTATTAACAACGTAATGATTTTAAACTTTAGTTTAAATGATAGTAACGTTTTGCAATGCCATGAACGAATATGCTTAATTGAAACATTTTAATTGTAGTTTAAACACGGAGCGAAGTTAAATGCGATATCTGTTCAGGAACGTCATAATGAAATGTATTTTTATTCCATGTGATGTGAGGCCTCTTAATTAAATAGTTTATAAGGAATTAGACTGACAGGTGCAAAAATAATAAATCGAATTAATACGCCGGAAGCGTCCAATGTATTAAAATGTCGCGCGGTATCCCGACATGCATCTCGCTGTTCTCGTCCCATCTCATTAACGTTCCCGCGAAAATGAAGATGTCTGTCAGGGTAAGGTGACCGAATCTCTACCTTCTTTGTTAGTGACGGTTGCATACTACATGTAAATGCTTTGTTTGTGACCTTTCTATTAGTGTGAAGTTGAATCGAAAAGGTAGAGACACACAGAGATACGGGTGTCTTAATTGTGTAAGGGCTGGGGTTTGCTGTCTGTCACGTAATTTTACAGTTTATCGACGCCATGTTTGCAAGCGTTCGTTTAATCAGATTTAGTTTTAAATGATATGGATTTATTTTCGTTAATCTTTTTGTGATTTAAATGTTGCCAGTTATAATGTTTCCAATGGGCCAATGTTAATGTAAGTTATGTGTTTCAGTTTTTTACCTGCTGAATTCATGTTCACCGTTACTTGTTATTTCCTGTTTATTAAAATAACTGAAAATATATTTGGGCGTCATCCTTGTATTTTTCCAACTGTCACGTATTTGCATGGCTTTAGAGAATAAAGTAAAATGAAACTAATTAGAAATGTGATTACATTCTCAAGGAAGTAATGAGTAAAGTAATCCTGTTACAGTTTGAGATAAGCAATTTGTAACGGGTCCTAGTTATCCATTGACTTATGTCCTATCGAGTAATTCTGATCGTTCTTACTTTTGAGGTCCTTAGCGGATACCGGATATCTGTGTGATATCTGCCGTAACATTTGGTTAAACATACGTTTAACAGCCGTAGTCGGCGTATCTGTCTTAATGCTCCATGTGTTTTGTTCTGCTGGCTGTATAAGGGTAGAGAACATATCTAACTTATAATAAATTACATACAAGTAGTTAATGGATATGATAAACCGATGTGTTTCAGATACATGTATGCAGTGTTTATTGTTATACGGTATTTTAATGTGTAATCTCTGTTTGTTAAGAGAAAAAAAAAAACACTGCACCGTATCACATTTACTACCAGTCTCATAGTTTATCATGCACCAGCTCCTTGTGTCTGGTCTACTTCACTCACGTCTTTTGTGTGCATTTCAAAACTCATAGCTTCTAAATTTTCATGAAATCTATTGCATGATGGCCATGGCTCCAAAACACCACCAAGGAAAGTCTATGGAGGAATCCAAGAAGAAAAGATGTGTCAAACAAAGTTAAATGTTATCAAACAATATGAAAGTGGCAAAGCAGTGAATGTTATCGCACATGATTTTGGCTGGTCTTATTCTATGACCGCGAAAAAACAAGCACAAGATTACTGAGGCTGCTAGATGAGGCTGTTGATGAGTTTGATGAGGCTGAGGCTGTTAGATCTCCACTAGGGAAATCCACAATAGTGTTGCATGCCTGGGTCTAGACCTCAGTGGGACATGCTCCTCAGGTGGGGGTGGGACTACTTGGAGCTCCAGGATTGGCACTTGAAGGGGTGCAGACACAGCACTTAGAGAGCACTTTGGATGAGTCTCCCTGCTGCTACGGTCCATCGGCCGTGTTGTGTAGCCACTGGCAAGTCTCACATCACCCTGGGTCGTTGCAATATTAACAAAGTTGAGAAACTGACTTATAGCTGATATGAAGAAGTTGCATGCAACATGGGTTGAGCATCAGAAACAGGAGCATACCTCTCTAAGCACCATGAAGATCACAGCAATAAGATGCTGGGTTAATTTAAAATTCTTAAAGAAAAGCAGGGCCTGAATATGAGTATATTTGACCTCTCCTCTTCTATATAGTTATCGAGATATGCCTGTATTGACTTGTGTCTCCAGTGTAACTCAGACATAAGCTGATGGATGCCTGTGTTTTCTTTGAATACCTACTTCAATTCTGTTTGCAAGTCTCTTTGGATAAAATTGTAAAGTAAATAAAGCGCAAGACCGCTCTTTTGCCCCAAATGCCACTAATGAGATGAATTCCCACAGATCACAAAGGCAAACCACCCAAAATGATCAGGTTAATGGAAAGAGGGGAGGAGCAGTGGACACTAGACAGATGACCACAGCTAGGGCCCATTCTTTGGGACACTGGATCTGAACTTGCATGTAGCCAACCATACACTGTCTTAAATTAGGAGTCAGTGACACATCAATGTACTTAGATGAGCCATCCCAGTTGGCTCCTTTAGTTGAGACCCACGGGCAAGGTAATGGGGTGTGGTGCTCCTACGTGTGATATTCAGAGTACCATTTTAATGTGACTCACATTTATGTCACTGAGTTGTTTGACCAATGAGCAGTGTGGAGTAACTAGAGATGGGAATGACCCAGCTGTTTTTTCAGCTTCTGTGCCACAGTCTACCTTTTAAAAAGGGCATGGAAAGTGTGCCAGGAATGAAAATGATCCTGAACTGTGAGGCCACCTTGGCTGGACTTGGATTAGGACCACACCAACAATCACACTTAGGAAGAAGGAGGTGTAAAAACAGAAAATGTGTTCTTGAAAGTGGGAAGCAAATCCACAGCCACAGAAATAGAGCAGCGCATACACACAAAAGTAGAATCAATTGAAAGTTTGCCAAAGTCTTCATCTGTGTCTCAAAGTCATGGCAATGCTGGGGGTTTGTGATTATCCACTGGATTGCCACATAAAAGATTCACATGGCTTGCTGCTCAACTCATGAGCTAGGGTCTTAGAAAGTGCAACTGAGCATGTCTGTTTATTAACACCTAGCTGCGTTTGCTGCCGGGAATGAAGGATTTTGTTGGAGCAAAAGCTCTGGGCTGTGCAACTGTCTTGGAAACACTCCTACATTAAGCAGTAGACGTTTTCAGCTGTTGTTTTAAATTTGACCACTATTTGTGACAGAGGCCCTTTCAAAGACTAGAATCTCCTTGCAGTCTGAACACCACTCCTGCCCTCATGTGGTACCTAAAGTTTAGTTACATTGATGACAGTTCCTCTAAATTCCTCTATCTGTTTCAGTCTGATTGTAGGTTTTGCCCTTGCTGCACTTTGTGCCACTTCATCATGTGGTGAACCTCGATTAGCCCCCTTATCTGCTGCTCAGCCTCCTTCACCAGTCTGATCGAGTATAAGAGCCATGCCTAACTGTGTGTCCATTAGCATGCCACAAAGACCAAAAGGGTACTTCTGGCAAAATTAAAACATTCTTTGGGGTAGCAGTCTTATGGGCAGTGTCACGAGCTGATGAAAGTGGTAGACTGTAATGCAGAAGGCTACCAGTTCAAACCCTGCTAATATGTCTCCATGTCCTTTACTAGAAACACAAAAAAATCATTAAATAAGATGTATGAGTTCCATGGAGTAAGGGGGATGATTAAAATTAAAGTGGATGTGTTCACACCAGCTTGTCTGTGAATGCCACTGTTGATGGCGATCATCAGCGGTCTCATGGTGTCAAGAAGCAGTTTTTGCAGGTAAGGAGGAAAACAGAGACCATCACAAGATTTAGCTAGTGAGTGAGGAATGTTCAGGCAATGGCACTGCTATACAATTACACCTAGTAAAGTGTGTAATGAATAAACAAGTAATGGTGAAGGATCAGGCCATTCAGCCCAACATACAGTACTGCAGTCATTTCTATTCATGTAATCCATCTAAAAGTTTAGGCATTATCTGGTAAAGAACATCACTTCATTTATCTGGTTTCAAAATGCATGACCTCTGTTGTTAACATTCTGTGACCAGTGGAAAGACTAGAGCAAGTCAGCAGAACGTTTTGGGGTACAAACTGGGTAAACCTGTTTAATGAGCATTCATAATTCAATGGAGAAAAAGGTGAGCACTGCAGCACAACAGAAAGGACAGCTGGCTGGAAAATCAGCCCCAAACAAGTTCTCTAGTTCTTTGTCTCTCTGAGTTGTTATTGCTTGGGAGCTTGTCCAGTTACAGCTTCTGGTTGAAAATGAGACACCACCTTCTGAGGCCATCCGATTACGTATATAGAGTCCTGACCAGAAGGGACAGGGCCTGCTGTTAGTGCCACAGCCAGGGTTGGATGCCATCACTGAGTATCTTCTTGGAGCTGTGGGTGAAAGGGAAATCGTTGGCGACAGCACCCACTCTCTTCCTGAAGTGGTATTGCTTGCCTCAGTTTCGTAGGAAGATGATTCCCAGTCACACATGCATGACAATAGCATTTTGGTAAAGAAAGGAACTGTATAAGAGAAAGGAAGGGTAATGTGCTTATCTAAAAGTCTTCCTGATATTTTTGAAAACTGGATAAAGTTTGCTCTTGCCCAGCCTTCATTGGTAGCCTCTGCACAGACAATGGGAAGGGATCTGAACCCAGGAAACTCACTCTGTGATGCAACAGTGCTCTATACTGTGTGTCCCTTTCTCCTCGTAATATGAAGACAAGTATTCCTGATAAGTTTATATTATAGTTTACCCTTTGGCTTGTGTTCGTCAAAGGCCATTGAATTACCCAACATCCTATTTATTCTGTTATATGCTGTATGTGGCTGCGCAAATGACATTACATCAATAAAGATCTATTATATGGTGCCTATCTACCTTACATAGTGCCATTCCTATCTACTGTATGTATCCATCAGATCTTTTAATCAGTTCTGTACACTGGTAGATAGTGGACAGTGATGTGTCCACTAGTAGGTGTTAACATTTTGTTATTTATTATCCCTCTTAGAGGGGTCAGAGTCTAACCTGGCAGCACTGGTAATAAAACAGGGACCTGTCTTCAGCCAGATGTTGTCTCAGTTCCATCACAAGGCCCGTTCACAGAAGTGCTATGCAGTCACCATTCCATTTTACCTGCTTTTGTTGGGGCTGTGAGAGGAAGATGTAGCATCGTAAGTGTGTATAATGTTATATTTAGACAGCAGGAGTTAGTGTGTGTGAGTGTGTAACCATAACACTACCCCCACAGTGGGCCATGGTATGACAAGTAAGGCTCAGTAGGCAAATGAAGTGACTACGTCAAGGACAGTGCTATGGTATTGTCCTTCTATCTCTTACAAAAGCTCCTAACACTGACTGTAACCCCAGACTGGTCTGTGTGTGGGGGTCCAGGCAGTAATGCTCTGGCTTTGTGCCCACTCCTTACTCTTGTATTTTGTGAGCTATAGATGACTTTACCTGACCTAACAGAATTGACCATCTTCTTATCCCTGTAGCCTTTGCCCCAAGACCTTGCTTTACTTCAGAGTAGCTCTGGAAAATCTTGTGTTGATTTTTGCAAGTTGTCACATCACATAGTATGAGGGAGCACTTGGTAGTTGGATGTGACACACAAGTAAGCCGAAGGTGGCTGCTAGAATCTAAAACCTTATACTGTGGAAGTCCTTAAAAGTTAATCTGTAGGATACGGTGTGCTGACTGGATGGGATGTTTGAGGAATCTGGTCATACTCCACTAATTGGACCAGATGCAGTGTGGGTAAAGCTGTGACATTCTGCAGTCAGGCACAATCAGACTACCAGAATGGAAAGCTGCTGAACACTGAAGTCTAATGAGAGGTGACAGATGTGGAGATGTGACACTTAGCTTGGATAGTACAGGGTTTAGTCTCCTGCACAACAGCAACAATGACAGGAGTTTAAATTTTGTCCCAGTTTGCTATCTGGGTAGAGTTTGCATTTTCTCCCACTGCCTTTGTGGACTTTCTCTGCAACCTCCTGTTTCTTCCAAAATCCCACAGACATACAGTTTACATACTGTAACTTGGGGAGTGTAAGTTGAGTATGGATAGGAGTGTGGGAATGCCTAGTGATGGACTGGCATTCCATCTGGGTTTGGTTCTTGTGCCCAGTGTAGCTGTTATAGGCTTTGGCACCCTGTAATCCTGTGATAGAATAAACTTGTTCAGAATGTGCATTAACAGACTGAAGCAACCCCTGTGTGTTTTGACAAAAACAGATTTGTACTTGGAAAATAATATTGACAGCCTGATGCTGGCTGGATCAGCCTCCAGTGGAATAAATCATCAGGAGTTTGTTTAGAGTGTCCATGATTGGGCTACCCAGATATAAATCTAGATGATCAAGAGAGGAATTACAAGATGAAACTCACAGGCCCAAAAGACCTATGCCAATCTGCCTACCAACAATTTACTCAGTGACAGGATCAAGGTAGAGGGCTTCAAAAGCGTGGCGGACGCAACTACAGGGATGTAAACATGGATCATTGTGAGATCTGCCAACATCTCCTTCTGTACTGTGTTATTAATACTGTAATGCCTTTTAGGGTACTTAACATCAGTTGTACAATGAAGATGGCTGCTATAATTTTGGAAGCAAAGCAAGTAACTGATTGATTTGTATTGCCAGTATTTACAAATAGAAATATGAAAGTCATAAATATGAAGCGGGGGCCTCACCCCAGCACTGCAACGGCAGACAAGTCAGGGGTGCAATCATTCCAAGCTTTGTTCTGTATTCATCTTGAGGCAGGTCCATGTGTATGTTATCGACCTCCATCTCATGTTCTATTTCCTTATCCTAATCCTCATCTTCATTATCATTTTAAAACTCTCTATCTATACCTCTTTGGCCGGTTTAAAGTTCAAGCACCACAGCACCTAGACAAATGAGACACACCGACAGAAGCACAACAGGAGAGGTACACGATCAGGCCCCTATTAGACAAATCTGCGGGACTTTTACATGATCAGGCACAAGGGGTTACACTGTAAGAGTTGTATCTGGTACAATAAGATGAAGCAGAGCTACACAATACCGACAAGTTTAGTCACCATGGTGTATAGTCACAGTTTACGCAAAATCAAACAGGAGTTTAAAAGCCCAGCTAGTTCTGGGTAAGTTGAAAGTATGTTCCTTGTTTCTGTCCTCACACTTCAGCCCCTGTTATTGAGATGTCTGCCATTAAAGCCTCACACAACAGCCCATTCCTCCAGGTGTGAGTTAGTTTTGCCCCACCCCTCATGCTGCTACATTTCCTTCCCAGGACATTTGCTGCCTTGTAAGCATGGACCCCTTATTCTTTTAGCTCCATTCCATTCACTCATTTCATTGTAGTTCTCTGCCCTCCCCTGCCATTATCATTTACAGAAACTTGGAACTAATTATGATTAAACCCACCACTGCCCACCCCAGGGAACCAAGCCTCTAAACCCTGCTTTCTTATGTTGACCCCTGATTTGCAGGGTTCTGTCCCTGAGCCCCATGTCTCCAAGTCCAGAGTCCTTTGGTGAGCCTCTGTTCTAATCACATCTATCCTCCTCCTGCCACCATTTTTTTTTAAATACTAATGTCTCTGTGACCCCATCAATGAACACAACAAACTGCAATAATCTGTCACTGACCCCTAATTTTGAGGGGCCCCTCACTTAAAGTATTACCCTGAAGCCTCGTTTAAGAGGCCACCCCTTTACACCAGCATGTGAGATCCACTCCAGCCTCATGCTGCCGAATCACCAAAAGCGATAAATTTCTGCCGCCGACACAATAATCATTTGTTTCCCTGGAACACCGGTTCTGAAAGAGAAGAACCAAAAAGACGCAGATTTTGATACATTAGCCCCCGAATGATCGGCCAAAGACCTCCCTTAATTGCTTTTTTTCTTCCAGTGTCTCCATTTATTTTTGCGAAGCCAAAGCACAGACTCGGCTCTTTTATGATTGATGATGCTGTGAGGACGCATCAGTTCTCGTAAACAGCGCGCTGCTTTGATTAACGACACTGCTGTGGCTCCCACAGGATCCCAGAATAATATTGTTATCAGGAAACAGCTGCTGCCAGGCAGAGACATGGGCCCCCCGCCGCCTGGGGCTCTCCTGTGCCTATGTCGCCTGGCACCCCAGTGCTGCGACGTTAAGTCCCAGAGTTCCACCTTCTGAGGCTGGCTTTATACATAATTGGGAGGGGGGCAGTTATGATAGAACAACCTCCTATACCAACACCCCCTCCACTTCACTGGAGGTGCAAGTGGCCTCGTGGGAAAAGTTGCTCACCTGACAGGCACGCTGTTGATGGGGAAAAAAAAAAATGCCCCTCGAGGTGCCCAGCCAAGTGGCAGCACTGGCAAGCTCAAGATGGGGAGACTCAACAGACGCTCTGGACATATGGAGCGAGGGGCCGGCACTTGGGGCCCATCGTTGGAGTCGCCTGCAGCCACACACTTCCCATCTGCACATCCGAAATCTGTGAATCTGTTGTGCTAAACTCGGGGGGATATTGTTGAGAGAAAGACAAAGAAAAAAAGAAGGCCATGCCGGGATTGCAATCGGCCCACACAGTCAGTATAATTGTACATAAAGCCAGGCCGCCATCATGCCAGGGGCAGCCACACGGCAGGTCCTGCCCGGCCATCCCCATGGGCTTGTTGGCTTTCAGTGGTCACTTCTGTTCTTCTCCCGCTGTTCATTTTTCAAGTGTTGGATTTTTAAAGCAAGTGAACTTTTTTTTTTTTTCTCAAGTTCAGAAACCTGTACTTCAGAGGAGATCATCAGTCTGGTAACTCCTTTATGCTTCTCTGAGGGGAGTAACTGGACGTGACCTGGGCTGACATTTTATGGTCACTGCACTTACAGAACAAGCCGACTGCTTTATTGGTCTAGGTGTTACAGATGGACAGATCTGTGTTGACCACTGCAGCTCCAAGTCACGTTCTCACTACTTGACATGCAGGTTTATTATCATATGTATTGTAGATGGGGAGTTATGAATGGCTGTTCTAGTTTAGCTGGTCAGTTATGAGTCGCCTTAGCACTGTTAAGTTTTACTGGCCCTGTGTTTTGCAGCTGCAACTGTTAACAGTTTTAGTGACCAGCATATTGTAGATGAGAAGTTCTTAGTGAACACTAAAGTTAACCTGTATAATACAAGTAAACTAGTCTGAACATCACTGCAGCTGGGTAGCTCGAGTGACCTTCGTCACTCAATAAGACAACTTTTTAATGACCTTTGTACTGTAGTTGGACAGCTCTGAGAGGCCATTCTTGGCAGGCAAACATTTTTCATTGATCTTTTGCTGCAGTTGGGCTGTCAAGTGGCCTTTGAGCTGCAGTTTGACAACTCTAAATGACCTTTGCACTGCCAGGAGGCAGCTCTGATTGACCAAGGCACTGTAAATGAATCGCTCCGACTGGCCGATGCTTGGCATCTACCCACTTTCAGTGGATCTTTTGAAGTGCAGCTGGCCAGCTCAAAGTGATTGTTTTTGACACAAATGGCTGACAGCTTTGAGTGATCTGCAGGATGACGCTTCAGAGTGACCATCTGGATTGATACAGGACATCTCTAAGCAACTTTTGTGATACACTTCTTGGAATGACTTTTAGGCCAAGACCGGACCAAACTATTTCCAGGCCACCTTGGCGACTGAACTTGATGCCTTTCATTTTTTTCCAATGTTGTGATCTGAGATGGGCTTTCCTGTTTGGCAATCATTGGCACTAAACTTCTAACAAAATGTTGGATGAGAAGGTCACCATATTTTTGACTGATTCAATGAGCAGATAACAGAGCTGGGCAGCAGCAGGCAGGCATGTGTGCCAGCTCCCCAAGTGGGTAGTCCAGGGTACACAGCCATGAGCTCCTGGACTGAACTTGTGTACCAGTGGCACCCATCACCTGCATTTCTCCTAGCTGCCAGTGGAGCGCTGCAGTGCTTGGTGATGTGACTCCCTGGTACAGCTGCTAACAAGATTGGAATACCTGTCAGCCTGTGACAGCTTTAAACGGCCTTTTAGTTGGCGGCGCCGCGCTGTCATAAAGAACATTTCAGATACGCACGCAGACAGCTGAGAGTGCCACGCACATCATTATCTGCAAATGGCACAAGCATCGCTGGCGCAGGCCTCTCACTGGAAGGACAAGGATTCCTTTTTTTCTTGCCTCCAGCCCTAAAACAAAGCGCTGTCAAAAACAACAAGTCGCACGACAGCAGAAGCAAGTGTTTCTCCTGCCACTCACAGGTGGCGGCACAGCGACACTCCTGACACGCCATCACTTAACAGCTGTTTGCCATGCTCACAAGGTTGCGCTAGCCATCTTGTTTGGCTGGACAGTATGAACAAGGTGGCATACTGGACACACAAGCCCAGCAGGCAGGCAGGGACTGCAGACAGAGGTGCCTATTAAGGACACTTGCTTAATTAGGGGTGGGGCTTGGAGATGTCAGGGGTGGGGCTTGGAAATGTCATGCTTCGGCCCTATTGGCTAATCAGAGCTGTGTCCATGTGTGGGTGGATTTATGGTTATGTATGGATGGTTTGTATGACCCACCACTATTTTGTGTGTCAGTCCGCCATTGTTCTTGAGTGACACCAGTATTATAGTTGTGGAACCCCTACATTTGTTTATGTATGTGCATGAGGACACACCATTGTGTCTGTGTGTGCGTGTGTGTGTGTGTGTGTGTGTGTGTGTTGTCAGAACTGAGTGTGTTTGTGATCACAGGACATTCTGTTATTGTTAATGTGGCACACATTCTGTCTTTTCAAACATTGTGCCACGTGTTGCCTCAGCATTACGTAATTGTGTGCAAACCGTCAGCAATCTATGTAGAAAAGTTAGGGATTGTTTACTTCTGTGCGACTTATTTGTGTGAGTTTGGTATTGTGTCTGTACAACCTCAGGATGACGTGTATTTGTGTTACCATAGTGTGGTGTGTGTTTAAAATGCCAGCATTTTGTGACCTCAACATTTGTGTGTGATCACATATACGATGTGTTAGTGTGAAAGTGCAGCACAATAACCTCACTTTCATGTTTGTATGTGAAATCCCCACGTTGTATGTTTGACCTCAACCAGGGCGACAGAGAGGGACTGATAGAGAGGGACTGACTGAAACAAAGGCTATGGACAAAAGGATCACTCGAGGCAGAGCTTTGAAGCTAAACTTCTTTATGCTTAAATGAAATAAAGCAAAGGTTGCTGCAAAATAATATGTTATTAAACACATTTAATTGTTTTGGTGGCAGCCTAATGATGTCTACCTGGCTGGCAACTTTTTTTGTTCCTTTGGAGATGATCCACCCCAGTTTGTAAGTAATTGTGTTTGAACCCAGCAATGTGTGTGCGACCCCCCCCAACCTTATGGATAAAACTTCAGAATTGTATGTGTGGGTCCCTGTGACGATGTGGGTTCTGGCTCCACACTCCCTTTGATGTTGGAAGCACTTGAACCCAACACCGTCGATAATGTTGCCGAATGAGCTAGTCAATGGAGGCAAATTACTGAGCAAGGGGAAGGTAGAAAGTGCAAAAGTGCTTTTATTAAAAACAGTCAACAAAAACAAAAACAGTGTTCATAAATAGTGCAGATCTTCATATTCATTAAATAAATAATCCATAAAAAGAACGTGGAGTAAAACCAATAAATAGAAAAACAATCCTTAAAACGAGAGGTTAAAATCTTTTTAGGAAGCAGTCTTAAAACCATCAACAAATACGGTGCTCTTCTGTTAGCGTCTCACCTGCTTATCCCGTATGGGCCAAGCAGCAGGCAAGACGCTCTCTACAGCTGCCCTCCTCAAACACACGCTCGACTGGAGACCTCCCGATCCCTGGCTTCGGTTTGGCTCTCATCCCAGCCTCGAGACTTGGACTCCTTGGTCTCCAGGACGCTCACACCAAGGACTGCCACTCCAAGCCTCCCGACTTCCGCTGCCTTTTCCATGGCCTCTCTGCGGCTCGTCGCTTTCACCTTGGTCACTCCCGCTACCTGCTCGCTCAGCGGGAGCGACATCAACACAAACACGTGGGTGTCGGCCTAACACCCAGCTTCTACGCAGCTGCCCACGAGCGCTCGATCGCGCGCTCACCACACGCTCCGCGTGTCCGTTTCTCTCCTGCACCGCTTGCTTCCACGCTCCCTGTAACCTCCGTCCTCTCCTTTCCTTTCTCTCTCCGATCGTTTTTTCTTCCCGAACGTTTCTTTCTTTTTTCTCCTAAAACCGACTCGCGCTTCTTTTTAAAATGACGAGGGCCACAGCAGCTGCAGCATTAGCCGCGGGACAATCATGAATGTGGGCAGTTCCTCACCTGTGCACTAGGTGAGAAACGCCCACACCCTACGGATCGTCCCACGGCCCACTATGGCCCAACGTCCCCTCGCTAAGCCGCGAGCACAATGATTATTTATTTAAAAATCAATGGCCTTTTCTCCACGAGCTGTGGACCCATAACACCACAGTCCCCAAAGTTGTGTGTAACCTAAACATAAACACATTGTGTAACCTATGGCCAAAGCATTTTGTTTATGTCTGTACTGGTGTGATTACCCACAATTTTCTGTATGACTTTAGTGTTGTGTGAACATGTGAAACCTCCATATTGTGTGTGTGTGTGTGTGTGTATGTATGAATCAAGCCACATGTATATACTTTTAATATTTTGCGTGTGAGACCTCTGTTTTGCATAATCATGTGTCACCTTAGCACAGAAACATAATATGTTTGTTTCAACCCAGCATGGTGACTATTGAGTTAGTATTACATGTGTGCAAGCCCAGCATTGTGTGTGTGAATGTGAAACACAAGCTTTCTATTCACAGCAGGGCTTTGTGAGACCCACCACTGTGTCTCTAACCTCAGCATTGTGTGTGTGGATGTTACCCCATTACCAACTATACAACCTCAGCATTGTGTGTTTATGTATCTCCAGTGCTGACTATATAACCTCCGTATTGTGTGTGTGTATATATATGTGTGTGTGTGTGTGTGTGTGTGTGTGTGTGTGTGTGTGTGTGTGTGTGACAGAGAGAGAAACTGAGAGACTCCAGCATGGTGTGTCTCACCTCAGCATGATGTATGTGTGTCACCTCAGTACCAACTGTACAACCTTAGCATTGTGGGTGTAAATCCAGTCTTGACTATAAAGCCTCAGTATTTGTGTGTGTGTTTGAGAGAGAGAGAGAGATTCCAGCACTGTGTGTCTAAGCTCAGTATTGTCGGTGTATGTCACCCCAGCACCGACTATACAACCTCAGCACTGCTTGTGTTTTTTGTTTGTGTGTGTGTGTGTGTGTAAGACCCTCGACTGTGTCTAACTTCAGTATCGTGTGTGTGAGTCAGCACAACCTTGGTGTTTTGTGTGTTATCCCCACAGCCCTGTATGGTCTGTGTCTTGCAGTATGTCTCATTATTCCTCCACTGGTAGAGCGGATTCGTTATGGTCTCAAGACACATTTTCGCTTGTGAAGGCCCTGTGCCTCCTGCCAAGTTGCACTCCTGCCCTTAACAGCCCGAGTGACTCTGCAGATTAGCTGTACTGCCAGGCTGCGCCGCTCACATGGCGTCCGTCAGCACCTGTGCATAGCTTGTCAGTCGCAGCTCGACATGTGCGAGTTCGCAGTCCTAAACAAACTTCAAAAGATTTGCTTTCAAGGCTACTCCAAGGTGACAAGTGGGCGCAGTGGCCGGACGCTGCTAAGTACATGAGTGACAGGTGAATGGAATTCCTGACACGGGGAGGGCCGCAACTGTCACCACCAGCGGGACGTCTCAATTAGCTCAATGGAGCCATTAGGAGCGGTCAGCAGTGCCAGCTGCAATGTTAGACTTGATGACCCAGGAGCAGGCACTGAGCTCAGGGTAATACTGAAGCCAAATACGAGTACAATTTTTTTGACCCAATAAGAATAGTGCCAAGGGTCTGTGCCCACAATTATAGCCTCAAATACCCAAGCAAAGACCAGTGTGAATGGAGCATTTTGATGTGGTGAATGCCTATGCCTTGCCTGACAATTTAGTTTCGTGTTGCTTTGAGCGGTTTCTTTTGGTCACTATAGGGGTGATCACCATGTTTATAACTATTGATTGTAGGTCATGCAAGAGAGAATTGTTTGCCACCTTCAAATGTACCAGCAAGTCTTTCTATTGCAGTAGGCAGCACCATATCTTGGACAAAAGATAGGGGAATTCTACTAAAATTCAGTAATGGTGGCACTATGAACAAGAGGTAGAGTGTGCCCAGATATGAATGTGGATACAATGGAGGGCAGCGACATTTCTCATCACATTAGATTTGATGGAGATATTTAAGCAACAGTAGTTCCCGTATGACAGGGATGGTGATTCACAAGAAGAGAAGCAATCATATTTGGACAAAAGTTAGGTGTCTGTCCAAAATGTTTAGCTGCCACTCAGGACCATGCTCTTGCCACAAGCAAGCTGGGAAGTCAGCAACAAGCCTTATAATTCAATAAAAGAAGACGGGACCAAACCAGATGAAGTGACCACTCAGCACAGATCGGGGCTGCCCATGTGCTTCTGCCGGTGATTGTTAATCATTAACACAAGTGCATCTCCACGGGTATGAGGGGAATCTGCTGTGCCAATTGGGAGCAATTTAGCAGGCTGTGCCCGCACACATTAGTAAGAGGAGAAGGCAACCATCCTGCTGTTTGGACACTTTGTTATGGCTCTGGCTTTTGTCCAGCCCTATCCTGACCACCCAACCTTCTAGCCTTCTGAGGCTGCGCTGAATGAAAATGAGCAGCAGCTGACGGGTGCTCTTTTATTTTTAATTTCCATTTGCCATTGGAGCAGCTGGATGCAGTTTCCCCATTACAGCAACCTTCCACCCCTCCCCCACCTCATTGGGACCCCTCTGAGCACTTGCTCTACCTGGGTGTTGGCAACGACTCCAGATGCAAGGCTGTCACAAGATGCTGTGGGCAGCTGGGACTTCAGCCAAAAATATCATGTGGGTTGGTGAGCAAGAGACTGGCTCTGGATGCAAAACACATTTTCCAGACCCCTGCCCCCATTTTTTATTTTTAAACAAAAGATGCGCCTTCCACTCTTGAAATATACTGGTTTTCCAATCTGTCATCATCAAACATTCCAGGAATTTAGTAATGTCAAGGTTCAATTACAGGGTGATCTGATGGGCTGTGGCCTGGAGTCTCCTCCCTTAGGGCTCTGTGCTTGGGGCCTCGGCACTCCAACATGCCTCTTCAGCATTATGCTTTGCCTTGCAGTGCTGCCATTCAGTGAAATGATGGCTGGGGTCTATTCTTTCTAGAACTTTCTAAGTTTATCTCATAGAAAACGTCTTACCTGTCCAGTGACTGCTACCCAGCATAACAGTTTCTCAAGAATATACTTCTTGGAATTGCTTTATCCACAGACAACACCCCTGCTATTAAGGTTTCAACTCTGACACGCCGCCATTACCTACAGATTCTTGCCACTTGGATAGTTACTTAATGTCATTTGGCTTCTTTTAGGAGCTGCTATCTGTGCTGCTGCTGTACGTGTCTGGTGTCTTTAGAATAGCTACCGAGAAATTTCTCTGGTGCTGTACCACAAGGTGTTGTTATCCAGGGTGCTGATTTTCAGGTGCTATTCCCTTGAGAGCTGCTGTCCAGGGTGCTGGTATCAGGTACTGTTGCCTTTGGATGTGATTTCCAGTGTGCTGCTTCTCAGGTGCTGGTCCCCTGGGTGTCGTACTACAGGTTTATTTCCTTAAGGCTGTGCATTCCAGTCTTATTCCCTGTGTTTGCAGGTTTTTGTTCCAACTATTCTCCTCATTCCATTTTACCATTCTTTGTCCCTTGTCCAGGTGTCTATTCCATTCTTTGTTAATTGTCTTTATTAATTAAGTTCTAGATAAAAGTGTGAATTAAAAGGGAAAATTACAAAATAAAGTTAAGAACTGTATCTAAATCACAATTTAAAATATTCTTACATTTCTTATGAATTCAAATTTCAGACTACTGCTAATTTCTACATGTGTTTTTTAAATTTGGAAATGGTATATGACTGTGTCTCTTGAGATGTCCTGTGGGGATCGCTTCGAAAGTATGAAGTACCAAGCCTGCTGTTACAGGATATTCAGTTCCTGCACAACCAGAGCAAAAGCTTGGTTCTCACTGCTAGCAGTAAGTCCGACTTGCTTTCCCATTGGGTGAGGGATTTCACCAGGTGTGCCCTTTGTCACTGATTCTGTTCATAATTTTTAATAGACAATTGCAAGGCATAGCCAAGGAGTGCAGGGTGTCCAGTTTGGTGATCTCAGGATCGTATCTATGCTTTGTACAGATGACGTGGTTCTGTTGGCTTCATTGATATGTGACCTCGGGTATGCACTGGGCCAGTTTGCAGCAGAGTGTGAAGCAGCTGGGAGGAGGATCAGCACCTTCAAGTTTGAAGTCGTTGTTCTCAGCAGGAAAATGGTGGAATTTCTTCTTCAGGTTGGGGGTGAAGTGCTGCTCAAGTGGAGGAGTTTAGATATCTCAAGGTCTTGATCACAAGTAAGGGAAGAAGTGAGCAGGAGATTGATAGACAGATTGGAGCAGCATTTTGCAGTCATGCAGACATCGTACTGGCTCATCCTGGTGAAGAGAGAGATGATTAGAAAGGTAAAGCTCTCAGTTTACTGGTGGGTCTATGTTTTTTATCTCACAAATATGGTGTGGCAGACGGCCAGGGTCCATGCCTGGCTGGGACGCCCCTTTACTCT
Source organism: Polypterus senegalus (assembly GCF_016835505.1). Lineage (NCBI taxonomy): Eukaryota > Metazoa > Chordata > Cladistia > Polypteriformes > Polypteridae > Polypterus > Polypterus senegalus. Next base: position 54,186,950 of record NC_053166.1, read on the forward strand.
ATATTCAGGGGAGCAGCCCTGGACAGTGCAATACCTCCCCCTGGATGCTAGATGGCAGCCCCCCTGGGTTGGAGTGGTGCCTCAGTTTCCATGGGAATTGGAGTAGGGTGCAGCCCTGTTGGGTCTCGCAGGCACTGCCAATGGGTGCTGCAGCTAGGAGTCCTGAACCCGTATGTTCAGCATATTCGCCACATCCGAAAGTGCAGCCGGAACTCTGCGATCAACCACCTGGAGCACTTCCGGGTGGACTATAAAAGGGCTAGGCAACCACCACTCAATGGTCAGAGTCGGGAGGAGGAGGAGGACTACTACACTTGGAGAAGGAGTGGTGGTGCAAAGGAGAAGAGTGCTTATTTGTATTTGTACTGGGGACTGTGTTGTGCCTGTGGGGATTACAGAGAAGATGTGCCCCACAGGTGAAGAAAATAAAAAGATTCTTTATTTTTATATGTGCCTCCGGTGTGAGTCTGTGTTGGGTTGGGTGCATATATAGCGCCTTTTTACAATGGTCAGAAGCTTTGGATAGCAACTAAAAGAACTAGATTGTGCATACAAGCAGCAAAAGTAAACTTCCTTCACAGGGTGCCTGGGCTTTAGCCTTGGAGAGAGAATGAGAAGCTCAGATATTCGGGAGTTGAGCCACTGTTCCTCCACATCAAAGGAGACAATTTAGGTGGTTCAGGCAACTGGTTAGAATGTCTCCTGGATGCCTCCCTGTGGACACGTATTGGGCAAATCCAACTGGGAGGAGACCCCTGGGCAGACCCAGGATATTATGTCTCTCAGGGGGCCTAAGAACACCTTGTTATCCCCCTGGTGGAGTTGGAGGAAGTGGCAGGGAAAAACGATGTCTGGAAACCTTTGCTCAGACTGCTGCTCTCCAGCAACCCAAACTCTAATTAATGGCAGAAAATGGATGAGTGGATGGAAGGATGCTCAATTCTAAATACAAAATAAGAGAATAAATAAAGAAAGATCTGATATAATTAAACAATTAGATTAATTAGTGATAAGACAGCTCACTCATTGTAAAACTGGTTGGAACAAAAACCTGCAACTACAGTGGTCCCCTATACTTAGGGCAGTGGTTTCCAATTCCCATGAGATATCTACCCTGGGGTGTAGTTTCCACGTGGGCTATGCTCTCCAAGGTACTGTCTCCCCAAGGAGACCCATTTCTGAGTGCTGCTTCATGGGTTCTCCATCTGGTCAGGTTGCTGTTCATTTAGGATCTGTTACCAACAATGCTTGCTCTTCTGCAGGTACTATTCTTAGGGATTCTGCTCTACAGCTTTCTCTCTCCCAAACTGTTATATCTATTTCAATCTGTTTTGCATACTTATTTCAACATATACTAATTTTGGTGCATCTGTTCTAGTCACAGGTGCGAAGCCTGCTGGTTTCCAAATCGACATTCGTTTACAAAATGTTACTCCCCAGAAATGCTGTTCTCCTTGGAAGGTGATCCCCTACACGTGATTATCTCTAAAGAGTGTTCCACTCCCAACCAGAATGCAACCCATGAGAATGCTGCCCTCCATGGATTTTATTCCAGTCAAGCTCTTCCAATGAGCTGCTCCATCAGATGCCTTTCGCCACAAGTGAAGCTTCACTAGACACTGCTCATCAGCCTGCTTGTCCCAGAAAGAATCTTAAGAGCATTTGCCAGTGTTTATAGAAGAGCATCTAGTAGGCTTTTATCTGATTATATGAATTTGCCCATACCCCTAAAATATCAAAACCAAAACATATGTCATCTTTTGACCTGTTGGTGGACACTTTCTCCTCTGCCTTGTATTCCTGTCTCCTTCTAAAAACTTACTTGCCGTCTTCTCAGTTTCACTTGTATAATCCACTGTATGTCAACCCGTGAAGAGGGAGAAATGGCAGGATTCAAGATGGCATCACTGTTTCTTTCTTATGTAGTAATTTTTTGCTATGAACTGCAAGACACACAATCTTTCCTCTTTTTTAGTTAAACTGCCATAACTCTGGAGCTACATTCTTTGGAAAGGCAAAATTATTTAAAAAAAAAAAAACAAAAAAACAAAGATGCTATAGGACCCCATAATTAAAATTTGAATGTAATGTTTGCCAAACAGTGAAGCTGAGCTCCTGTCTGTCTTGTTGTCTTTAAGTGTTTCATATGTTTGCAGACATGCAGAAAACTGCCATACCAACATTTGCATGAATTCTCATTAAGCACAATGAAAGGTCATGGCTGCTGCTGGGACAGGAAACAGCACACTGTGAACATATCTTGTGGAGTGTGAGAAGAAAAGCATCCACTGGCACCTCGGGACAAGGAATGCAGATTGGAGAGAAGATGCTCACTGATTTGAGGTTAGCCAATTCAACCCACATACTTCACTTCATCAGACTAGGACTGGGGTCTGTAAAACGCATTGGGGTGGGGGTTTATATCACAAAGCTGATAATTTTATAACATCCATTTTATAGAGCATAAAGATTGCTGCTTACTGTAGAGTTTGGCATGATAAGGATGTGGCGTGGTGCCAGGAGTAATAAATGGATGCAAAATGTCTGTATTGCTATGCTGGCAGAACGGAAACTGGATATGGAGAGTGACACACACTGCTACTGGTGCAGTGCAAGACTGTAAATCTGAAGGGATCTGCCTGTAATATGGTGAAGACAATTTACTAGAACTACTATGAAAATGCACAGCAGGCCAACTTGAATGACACAAAGATTCAAGTGAATCATATCTGTCAAGGTCATACTCCAAAGGGTTAACGTTATAGGATAATAGTGAACTGAAGAAAACCATCAACAATTTACTTCTTGGAAAGCCCAAAATCACACAAGCAATGCCTTGTTGGGCTTTAACAAGCCCTGTTTTCTGACAGTCCCCCAGCCTTGACTCTAAGACGACAAGGGAAAAAAACTCCCCCAAAAAAATTGTTGGGGAAAAAAATGAAGAAATCTTGGGAAGAGAAATTCATTCTGAGATCTCCTTCCAGGTAGTTTGGGCATACAGTGGGTGTCAAATACACCCAATACACAAAACAAAATACAAGTAATCCTCTTCACAGAGCTAGATGGCCAGTCTATCATGGACAACACAGAAGTACAATGCAACAGTACAAAGTACTGTGTGTTGTTGCACAGCACACCTAACTAAGTGCAGGCGCCACAACAGCTCTCAATGCAGAAATAGATGATACCACCCACTAAATACAGAAATATCACATATAAGAAAACAGATTTGTTCAAATACATCAAAAATAAAATAGAAACCAATTGACACAAATAAAAAAAACAATGTCTGTCCATCAGTTAATTGTAGAAAAGGAGTCAGTCAAGGTTTAAACTGCTAAACTGAAGTATTGAGTCTTCAGCCTGGATTTATAAGCTGAGACTGAAGGGGCACCTCTTATATTAGCAGGCAGACCATTCCACAAATTTGGGACCCTACAACTCAAAGCTCGACCTCCCAGTGTTATTTTATTAATCCTTACAATCCTAAGCAGACTGGCATCTTGAGATCTTAATATGCACTCTGGTCTGTAAGTAATGATAAGTTAAGATAACTAAGCCAGACCGTAGCCATTGAAGTGTTTATATGTTCAAGGGAGGATTTTTAAATCTGCCATGAACTTAAATGGGAGCCAAAGTAAGAATTGGAGTTATGTGTTTGTACTTTTTGGTTCTTGTAATAATTCTTGAAGCAGCATTTTGAATTAACTGAAAGTTATATAAAGAGTGATCTGGGCACCTAGTGAACACCACATTGCAGTAGTCAATCCTAGTAGAAATAAATGCATGAATTAATATCTCAGTATCCTACATATTTAGAAAGCACTTTAATTTTACAAGATTTTTAAGATGGAAAAAATGTGTTTTGGATAGCTTTGTAAAGTGTGTTTTAAATGACATGCTATGTGAAAGATAACATCTAGACTGTGGGTTGATTCTGTAAAAATAATGGTGATTCCAGCTCAGTTAAATAATGCCAAAATATTGCTGCAATCAGCATCATTCTGTCCGTCCAATAATAAACATTTCAAGTAGTTCTTATCCATCTGCACCTTTTAACTCTCAAACACAGCGTTTCTCAACCTTTAAGTATTTGCGACCCGAGTATTCATAACAGTTTTAATCGCGTCCCCCTAACGTTTTTTTGAAACCCTAATAAAATTTATTCCTATATTTTTTTGCTGCTGATACACTGCTACAAGTTTTTTTTATACCAACTTAACTTTTATCGACATTTACCTAAATCTATATTTATTTTTATAGTATCAGAATGTAGTACAGGTTAATTTGTTTTGGTTTCAATAGATGTATTTTTCTTATTTTTGATTCTTGTTATCTTTTTTTTTTTTTTTTTACATCTTCGTGCCCCACAGGTTGAGAACCACCGCTCTAACACATCTATTTAAGGACAACATTGGAGAAACACCATTTGGTCTAAAAGAAAGGTAGAACTGGGTATCATCAGCTAAACTAAGCCAGGCAAGAACAGTGCCCATGAGCCCAGTGTCATTTTCCAGCCTGTGCAGTAAAATAGAATGCTCAATGGCATCAACTGTTGCACTTAAATCTAACAACATAGTTACTGTGGAGTTTTCTTCATCAGAGGATATCAGAATGTCTTTTACAGCATGTGTTAGAACTGTTTCTGTACAATGACCAGTGCAGATGCCAGACTGGAATTTCTCAAATACATAATGCTGTGTAAGGTAAGACTGAAGCTAATTGGCAGCTGTTTTTTCCAGTACTTTAGAAAAAAACACAGACAAGATCAGGTATCCTGAGGAGGAAAGCTTCATGATACCTAATGGAGGAGCGTATGTGAGAGTAAGATATGACTGGATCAAACTTCTAAGGGTTAGAGTTCCTAGATGAACGTAAGAAAATAGAACATTTGACAGAAATTAGGGGGAGATCATACAGTCCATCAAGCTTGTGTGTTTAGCTAATAGCTAAGCTGTCTCACTATCTCATCCAGATATTTCTTTAAGGTTCTCAAGGTTTCTGTTTCTATTGCATGTCTTGGTAGTCTGATCCAGATTCCAACACCTCTTTGCATAAAGAAGTGCTTCCTCCCAACTTCAGTCTTAAATCCGCTTCCCCTTTGGTGTACGTGATTCATCCTTAGGTAGAACGAATTCTGCTGGATCTACTTTATCAATCCCTTTAAGAATTTTGAAGGTCTGGATTACGTCCTCACACAACCTCTTCATCTTAAGACTTTAATTCATTGAGTGTGTAAGAGTACGACTGTTCTCAAGTCCTGGGATGTGCTTGGTTGCTCTCCTGTGCACAGCTTCGAGGGCTGCTATATCTTTCTTGTAAGGTGGTACCAGAACTGCACACAGTACTCCAGATATAGTCACACTAGTTCATTATATATCCATCCATCGTTTTCTGCTTATCCAAGGCCGGGTCGCAGGGGCAGCAGCTTGAGCAGAGAGGCCCAGACTTCCCTCTCCCCCGCCACTTCTTCTAGCTCTTCCGGGAGAATCCCAAGGCGTTCTCTGGCCAGCTGACAGACATAGTCCCTCCAGCGTGTCCTGGGTCTTTCCCGGGGCCTCCTCCTGGTTAGACATGCCCAGGACACCTAACCAGGGAGGTGTCCAGGAGGCATCCTGATCAGATGGTCAAGCCACCTCATCTGACAACTCTTGATGCGGAGGAGCAGCGGCTCTACTCTGAGCCACTCCCGGATGACTGAGCTTCTCACCCTGTCTTTAAGGGAAAGCTCAGACACCCTGTGGAGGAAACTAATTTCAGCCGCTTGTATTCACGATCTTGTTCTTTTGGTCACTACCCACAGCTCATGACCATAGGTGAGGGTAGGAACGTAGATCGACTGGTAAATTGAGAGCCTTGACTTATGGCTCAGCTCCTTTTTCACCACGACAGACCGATGCAGAGCCCGCATCACTATATAGCCTGAGCATAATATCACTCAATTTATATTCAACAGTTTTATGATATAACCTGATGTTGTGTTTGTGTTTTAATTGGTTCTGCGCATTGCTTAGATGATTAACCCCTAAATCTTTTTCAGAGGTTGCTTTCTTTGCGACGGTGTCTCCCATCTGCCTACCTATACCACTTTGCACTTTTCTGCCATTAAATTGATGGGTTTAGACATCCTGATGAGGAAAGCTACCTGATGCTTAGCTGATCAGGCTCCTAAGCAGCAAACCATTTGTGCAAAGTAATGGAGAAGACGCTCTTATAGGTTAGTAATGCTCAGCTCAGACTCACAAGGTGCAGAGCTGCAAAATAGCGAGAGCAGCCTCCAATGAAGCAAATCTACAAGATAATGACAGGATTCAACATCAAGAGGATAAATTGGGGGAGCTATAGTAAAACAGCACAAAGACCAACTGAACAAAGATAAGAGAAGAATTAAGGGAAAAACTGCAATATAATTAGGTTTAGGATAAAGGTAAGTGACAGGCTGAGGCTATAGGGTGCATACTGTAAAACTGAACTAATGCCATATCAAATTCAGAGATGCAGGACATTTATACTGTATGTGAAAGAACAGGCTGCACTGAGGGATGACAGGATCAGACCACAAAGAAATAAATTTGAAACACACTTTGCAAGGGAAGACATGCTGGAAAACTGCAATGTGGTCGACTCTGATAGGATTATTTTACAACAGGTAAAGAGTCAGGATACTGATATTTGACAGGATCAACCTCCAAAGTGTTTAAGGTACAGGACACTGTGATTTTGAGAGAAACATTTGGGAAATCAGAGGAGATCAAACCTCCTACGAGGATATGTAAATATGACAGGATCAGTTCATGAGGAAGAGATCCAGTAAGACACGAAGATCTAACAAAATCAGACTTCAAAACAGTAAACCTGCAGTATGTTGAGACATGACAGGAACTACAGAAAACTGCACCATCCTCTGCCCTGACAAGATTGGAGTTCCTAGGCGGTAAAGCCTGCAGGATATTGACATGTCGCAGGATCAGACTTTCACAAGAAAATTCTGTAAGACTTTATGATTTGACATTATCAGACACCAAAGCAGGAAGCCATATGGCATAAAAGAAACTGCTGTACAGTAAATACTCAGCTCTCATATGGTTAGCAAAAAGAGCTGGATCTTGAAATCTGACAAGGCTGCTCTCCAAATTGGTAAGAGAAGCTGCAGGATGCAGGCTGGGCTTTGATAGGATCAGAGAGCTGGAGCTATAACAGTGAAACGTATTGAGTTTGGGTAGGATCAACTGCTTGTGGGGGTGTTAAAGATCGGGGAGGCACTCGCAGCATCGAACCCTCCTTGGAATATTGTCAAGAAGGCCAAAGTACCAAATAAAAATGGTTTGTGACAGAAGTAATAATTGTGAAATGGTTAAAGAATTGTTACAACACCATAAAACCCATAATCTCTCTCTGGGTCTTTCTAAAATGGATTTAAGTCCCTGACCATTAAGTCTGGTAGTCATCCCCTTGTCCACATGTGAATACTGCACCCTGAAAGCTTCATTTTTCTTCCTAATCTTCAACCCCTGTTTCTCTTCTGTTCTCTCTTCCCCTAATTCTGTAATTCTCTCCTCACTTTCCCGCACCATTTGAGTGCTCTACACCAGCTCTCCTCCTGACTTTGCACTTAATGGGCCACTGACACAGTGAAGATTTTAAACCCCTTTGAATGGTCACTTCCAGTTCAGTCCTGCCTGCAATCGTTTCAGGCATCGGGGGCACTCCTATATTTACACTGAAGAATCAGGCTAGCGCTCCCTCCGGTGGCCACTGCTGTTCCTATATCTCTTAGTTGCCAATGGGCTTTTCCAATTCTAGACTTCTCTGCTTCAACCTCCTGTAGAGTTGGTGTTCCTACCTGAAGGCGTTTTAGGCACCAAAGCCATAGCCGCAACTTGCGCACACACACACACGCAACATCGATCTTTTATTGTTGTTGCTCTAACACGCCAATTTATGACGTCAGTATGTGTGTTTCTTTAATCTTGTCTGGGATTTGTATGGCCCTGCCTACTGCAGTACTCCACTACCATGTGCTGTCATGGCCCACTGCTGTAAGAGGGACACTGGGCATCACTTCTCAGTGACAAGGCTGGGCTCCTGGGAATTCACACGACTGGACATTTACTACAGTATATCTGAGAGGCTTCAAGCCACAAGAGAAACTGAAACTCACATGGTCAGGAAGTAAAGCCAAAGGATCAAAACTCGAGTTAAAATGGAGAACTGGTGGAGTCGGCATGCAAATGGGACCACTGCAATAGGTAAACCTTTAGTAATGGGGACAATGAGAACAAATAAAGAGCAGACACCTTTCTATCAAAAAAGTCAAGATTCTGCACAGCTTCATATTCATGACTTTTAGTTTGCTATCAGTCTTGGAATATTTCATGCATTCCTTTTTTCTTTTAATTTTTTTCAGTCAAGGTGACCTTTATTGAAACACTTCACAGGCTGTGCCCCCCAGGATCCTGTATTTCTGTGGCTCTCAAAGTCAGTCCTATGGCCTCCTGAAGCAGCAGGTTTTCCAACCAGTTTCACAATCAAGTGAGTCATTGTGCCTTTAATTGATCTCATTGTTTATTTAGCTGCCCTTTTTTCATCTCTTATTTTTCATTCAGAAAGGTGAAGTAGTATGAGATTGACAGTATATTTCTTAAAAATATGTCTCCAGATGTGATTTAATTCACTTTTTCTGTCCACTATGCTCTCTTAATTGTATCTTAATACTGATAATCAGCAACAAGCAGACCTGAGACCAAGGTAAGAGGTTCAGATTGCTTTATGTGTTACATACTTCTGCACTTATTAGTAAATCCATCCATCCATTTTCCAACCCGCTGAATCCAAACACAGGGTCACGGGGGTCTGCTGGAGCCAATCCCAGCCAACACAGGGCACAAGGCAGGAACCAATCCTGGGCAGGGTGCCAACCCACTGCAGGACACACACAAACACACCCGGGCCAATTTAGAATCGCCAATCCACCTAACCTGCATGTCTTTGGATTGTGGGAGGAAACCCAGGCAGACACGGGGAGAACATGCAAACTCCACGCAGGGAGGACCCGGGAAGTCTCCTAACTGCGAGGCAGCACCTCCACCACTGCGCCACCATGCCACCCTTATTAGTAAATAATGCCATAAATAACCACAAAACTAAAAAGAGCAAAATATTTAAAAGCAACAAATGCATTCTTATGCATCTAGTACACAAGTTCCTGCTTCAGTCATTAAACATTTAGTATAGCCTGTTTGTAATTTCTGGTTTGATACAAAAATAAAACACAAACTGGAAGTTAACAGCTTGTTTAATTAATATAGGAATCCAATTTAAAGAAGAATTTGATTGGGACAAAAAGCTGCAGCCACTTGTCCCCCTAAAACTAAACTTGAGACCCCCCCCCCTGCAGTACTGGACATAAATGGGTAAGAAAATGAATGAATGGATGGATTGTCCCGAATATGAACCACATCTATGAGAATGTGTGCATCTCAAATGCCCACACAGGAGATGGATTAAAGAAAGCTGCAGAGAGATATGAAGCAGAATGAATTAAATTCCACTGTCTGCTCTGAACGCAACCATCCTGACTGCTAGAATTCATATGTTTGAATATGGCTTGTCCAGCATGTCCATTTTTACCTTGTAAGAAATTCAAATTTCCCGCCTGTCTCTGGGGTCTTGTTACATTGCTTGAGTTTGCTCATTCGTCTCATTGTTACTGTCAAGATCACACATCACTGAAGTTAGGGACATGGTAACATAAAAACTGTTGAATGTAAATTGATGGCACTAGTGAGACCACATTTGTGTGCAGTTTTGGTTACCACACTAAAAATAAAGACACAGCAGAACTTGAAGCTGTGCAGAGGAGAACAACCAGGTGCATCCCAGAATGTAAGGACATGCCCTACTGTGACAGAGTCAGAAAATTAAGCCTGTTTAGTCTCGAGCAGAAGAGACTGTGTTAGGACCTAATCCAGGTCTTCAGAATTCTCAGAGGCAATTGATAAAGTAGATCCTGCAGAATTCCTTCAACCGTGACTCACACACTTGAAGACACCAGTGAAAATTAAGAGAAGGTGCATTTAAGACTGAAGACAGGAAGCAGCTCATTATGCAAAATGTTGTGGGAGTCTGAAACAAACTACCGAGACATAAAGTTGAAGCAGGAACCTTGACAACCTTTAAGAGGTATCTGGATGAGATACAGGGACAGCTTAGCTATTACCTAAACAAACAAGTCCATTGGATTGAATGGTCTCCTCTGGTTGCTAAATGTATGTTCTATGAGCGGGAGAGCTCTTCCTCCTGGCAGCCCCAGCTTACATCGCTTACATATCAGTGGTCTTCAACTCCGGTCCTGGAGGGCTGCAGTGGCTGCAGGTTTTCATTCTAACCCTTTCCTTGATTGGTGATCAGTTTTTGCTGCTAATTAACTCCTTTTCATTTTAATTGACTTGGTTTTTAAAGATTTGTTCCACTGACTTTCTTCATCGTTCCTCTGAATTGCTTCATTGCTTTCCTTAAGTGGCACCCAAACAGAAATGAAATGTGAAGTGAGTGAGGCAACAGAAGACCAACTAAGTTAGGGCCTCAAACTCCTAACAATTTCACTCCAGCCAGTTGCCTAATTAGACGCCAAGTCTTGTTGTTAATTAAACTCGTTTTTTTTTAATTCCATGACTTGTTGCTGCTCTCATTGTGCAATACCAGACATTTCCAAAATTGTTGATTTTCCCTTTTCTAAGAGCAGTGTTAAAATGCTTTGTGCAGTGAGCAGTTCAACATTCCTGAGACATTCACCTTTCTTTATATTCAGATACTGTATGTGTGACACAGTTTGCTGCTCATGTTTTGGCTCATTTTGTATCTCATTATTGTTTGGCAGCTAATTAAGGAAAAAAAAACAAGGAGTCTGAGTCTTCAAGAGCAAGTCAATTAAAATTAATTCAAACGAAGTTAATTAGCAACAAAAACAGATCACTAATTAAGAAAAGGGTTAGAATGAAAACCTGCAGCCACTGCGTCCCTCCAGGACTGGAGTTGGGGACCCATGGGCTATAGTTAAAGGCCAGGGTATCCAGTTCAGTGAAGTGGATCAGTACAATTCAGTTCCCCCAACCTAAAGCGCTATTGGACAGGGTGAATACACAGAAAGTATTTCAAACATCCAATGCTCATGGACACATTTGTCCCACTAACACACACAGTCTGCTTTATGGTGTCTAAAACGTGTTTGTTTAGTTAAATGTTCAAAGTACTTCTCAAAATCCACGTTTACTTTTAAAGTTACTATTGATTATTTTTTAATTGTCTAAGAGAATATAAACTATTTTAATTAAATTGTTCTCGTTTAAGCTCTGTTTATTTTGGTTTTCTGCGCTAGGTCTTTTAGTGTAAAGAAAGCATCTTTGCCTCTAACATCTTAGACTTCCTTATTGATGAGTAAAGCCTGGAAATTTGTAAAGCTGCTTTACGAAAATGTAACAGTAATCTTTATATAAATACGTTTTGAATGTATGGCAGCTGTCTCAACCACCAATAACTACACGTACTCGAAGCTCCCACTAAGACCATCGTCCCCTCCTCTGACCGCCACTTCTGGGTTTTTAAAATCTTTAGTACACACTGTTCTGTGTAAGAGAGGACAAAATGGTGAGAGTGTGCCGGTGGCAAGCACTCGTGCAACTGCAAGCTGGGCAGCCCTCGGAGCCCCCATAAGCTGGCGCTCTCCGCCACATAACGGCGACTGTCGATAGTGATCGCTGTGCCCAGCTGCCTGCCACAGCAAGACACGGTCCGGCTCACTTCCCGGACGTCATTTGACTTTGGTGAAGTCGCTCTTCCTATTCCGCAGTAATCACTTCTTCTGCCCTGTTTACCTGAGCGTGAATGTGAGAAATGCAGAGCGTGGCTGAGAGATAGAGTGTGTGGATTTAAAAGCGCCTGTGTCTGTGAAACAGGATATGTGCGTGTAGTGTGTCGGTGTGTTTATATGAGAAACGGGGTAGGTGTAGCGGTGAGAAATTCTGAGACAACCTTTGGGCACGTTTGCTTATCTCTATTCGTGTGTAAACAGGCATGGGAGTGAAACTGGACAATAATGTGAAAGCCAATTAAAACGCGCGCGTCTGAGCAGTTATTTAACTATGTTCAAAATGAGTGTCTGTACCACAGACAAAAGTGTCGTAAACAGGTAAATGCACATGTGAAGTCGGTCATGTGTTTGCCTATAACATGGGATGGTGTGTGCTTGCGTGGCTGTGGGTGAATGAGTAACAATATGGGTTGTAAGTGAAATGAGTGAAAATATATGTCAAGGAGTGGATAAAAACCATGCAAAAGTGGTAAATGTGTTAATAAAAACGACAATGAGTTTGCAGCCGACTAACAGAGAAGGGAAGGATAGCTGTATGTATAAACCGTGCGCCTCTACTTGTGAACCTGGACATGCGTGTACCCATAAGTGAGTGCGGTGCCTCTGGGGTGAACAGGTAAATTCTGAAAAAGGTTTCCACAATAACTGTAGCCAACCAGCAGGACAAACAAAAAAAGTACATGAAAAAATTAAAAAGTGTCGTTTTTTTTGAAAGTTCAAAGACATTATAGGCATGTTACGTGTATGTGCGAACGTCTGCGCACGCGTGTTTAAGTCCAATGACTAGGTGCGCGTTCGGTATGCACCTGCGCGTCCGCATGTGCGCGTCAGTACCGTGAACACAACTGTCACATTGCGCTGCTGCTGTACCTTCGTTTCTGTTGATACTTAAAACCGTTGCCCGCTTAACCAGGAAGTCATCTCAAATTTGGCTTTCAGCACAGGACAGCTGCACCTTGCCGATGTCCTCTTCATCAGCAGGCCTCTGCTGCCCCCTCTTGGCTTTCCTTGCGTTAGTCTGGCAAGGACACCCTTTTGGTCCTCTAACCACCCCCGTACCGTTTGTTGGCACTTTTCTTTGTGTTTAAGTTAAGGCCGTTGAGTAGCATTGGACTGGAGTGGTGCTGGTCTGGGTGTGCTCCAGTACTTTGTTTAATACAAATGAACCCCTTTCCATGAGATGACCCCTTCCCAACACACAATCACACACATCCTTACTTCCTTCAAAACCAAGAGCCAGCTTTTGAACCAGCCTTCGTTATATATAGTACATTTTACAGCATGCCTCATCACAATAAGCTTTACAGAGCAACCAAGAATAAGTCTCTAACCTATTTCCATATTCTGAAGAATTGCCATTCCAGTGCGGAGTACCTAGTGTGTCGCTCGCCTCCCTAAGACTGCAGATGAGTACATTCTCTCTTGACTTGCCGGACTCTCTGTGTTCAAAGCAACTAAACAGTCACTCTTCTCAGAGAGTGTGACACGTTTAGGTAAATTCATTCCTCAAACCAGTGTCCCATTACACAACTTTTAGTTGTGGTGCACAACAGGCTTACCAACTGCAGCTGCTGATCCTGTCTCTAGAACATGTCAAATTAAACAACGGAAAATTACAGCAAATGTCTAATTTACGGACTGTCCAGCACAGTCACATTCACCCTTTTTGTGACAGCCAATAAACAGTGTCCTACTTGACAGAGCCGACACTGTATGAAGAGTTAACAGCTATAGTGACTTCAACTGCAATCTCTGCTGTGTTTTTCTTTTTCTGATTTTGTTGTGGTACGTAAAACATGAGAGCTCAGACTGGCGAGTTTCTCTTCTGTTTGTGAGATCCTAAGCATTTGAGCTAAATGGGCAGCTGTCCTTCACAGAATGGTTAAAGCAGAGCTCTTATCTCATATCATGAAGGGATGTTTTTTAAATGGCACAGAGTGGAGCTGTTAAACTCCTAAGGATTCACTCTAATAAATGTGCATATTTTAAGGAGTAAATTGTGCACTGGCACCGGAGTAAATATTCTCCAGACAGGTAGGTGGTCCACTTTCAGCAGGTGAGTGGTATTAGAGTTGTACAGACAGGATGGGGCTCCTGGACTATTGGATTGATAAAACATATTCAAACACATAGGTGTAGCCAATAGGGGGTGATAATTTGGGTGTGAACCCCCCCAAAACACAAACCGAATATTGATTCATGTACTTTCTAACATCAAACGGTGTCAATATGGATCATCACACATACAGTAGGTGGGGTACTGAAGGGGAGGTAGGTAGGGCTCATATTTCTTTAGGTAAATGTGGCTTATTTTGCACTGAGGGATGTAACAAGTATGTAGGCAGGGCCTCTACTGCTAAATAGGCGTGGTTCCTGTGAAAGTAGGCAGGACTGGGTGGAGCTCCTCTTGCCTTTAGAAGTTGCTTCCCAGCCTACATTTCTTCTTCACAGCCAAGCCTCAGTTCGCACTTTCCAAGAGGTCAAAGCACCAAAACCACTCTCTTCTTGGTGACTTGCGCTCTTCTGCATGCATCCGCTTTTCCCCAGACCCCCCGTAATCCGGCAGCTTTACATCTGGAGAGGAGCTTTCCAGGCCAGCACTCTCTCAGTGGGGATTATCCAAGAGCGAGGGCACCGCAGGCATTGGGTGCGCAACCCCAGACAATGGGCCATCACCCGGGCAGCTGCTTCGCTTTGTGAGGCTGTCTCACCCAAGAGGAAATGCTTTAGGTAAATTTCAGGCACAGAATAGGACGGCTTAATCCTGTTTTGCACATGTATATTATCATGGGTGTTGGGCTTTTCTGCTGCTAATAAAGCGAGACAAAACCCGAATTAGCCATGAGTGTCACAGAGGCCCCGCTGAATGGCCAATCATTATTAGGCAGCCTCTTTGTCTGTCTATTAGTGATGAAAAGCGGAAAGAGGCTGCCTTTCTACAGCAACACAACTAAATAAAGGACACTGTCCTCTACCCATATGGCTTTGTAAGTAAATTATGTAAATGAGGCCTCTCTGCTTGTGGTCTTTGTGCGCGAGGTGTTGTATCGCTGGAGTGCTTTTGTACGGCCCACTATTGTAAGGCCACTTTGTCTGTTTTACACGGATGAGGGCCATTTTGATCACATCAAGAGCAGACAGCCCTCCTCACATGAAATATTGATATCAATTGGTATTAAATATTCCCATAAATATGTTATGGGATGTCTTTAAATTAGCATGTAGACAGCCATGTTTGCAAAAGACCAGTAATTTAGCCCAGTGGTGAGGAAGCTGCCTGCTCTGGCAAGACAGTTGCCTGGGCCCTTCAGGATAAAATGTTGCAATCAGAGTTTGGGGGACAGTGTTATAGAAATGGGGTGGTAGAAGTAAGACCAACATTGGCCTGGGTAGGGAAGGTGGCATAGAGTTGGAAGGCAGTTACAAGAGACACAAGGCAAGTAAGTGAAAATAGTAGCAAAAAGATGAAGAAAAAGTACTAGGCTGTAAATGGCAGTTTCCAAATAGTACAGAACTGTTCGGTACACAAAGTCAAGTCACTGCTGCACTTGTGCAGATCTAAGTATTTACACACCATGATCCCTACCTTACTCTGAATATCCTAACTTTCAGTGTAGAAAGCTCCAAAATGAAAACAAAAAATCATTTGAATTTACTTTTGGCCCCACTGAGAGCCATGTTGTCACCTATTGAGGGCCACCCTTCACCCCATGTGGATCACATTTCAGAAGGATTCAGTTTAGGTGGCTTGTAAAAGAGCTATGGTAATATCATTCCTTAGGTTTGTAAGGAAGTTATTTTGGTGTTAAGAGAAAATCAGGATACAATGAAAGGGGCCCTAGTGTGCCGTTCATTTGTAATCATTTTAGAGTGGTTGTCACCCATATGCCTTACCCCCATAGCTATGTGACTCAATGACAGAACAGGTTTTGGGAGAATTAATGCTAGGGGTTCACATACTGGGATGAAACACCAGAGGTGGGAACACAAGTCAGCCCCCCATGTGATGAGAGTGACAGAAGCACGTGCTGATGGCTACAGAATTCCGAAGATGTGTCACCGTAGGGAGACTTGGGGTTGTGACCAACAAATCACCAGCCAGTGGTCACAGAAGGGTCACCATAGCCAGCATTGAAGACCACATCTGTTGTGATTTATACACTCTGTTATATGAGGGGAGCTGTTAAAAATGCTTTATTATACAACTCCTTGCAATTTCATTTTAGTCACCATCAAAGTACTCATTTTAAGATAGGATATGCTTGCCCCAGGACTTCTGCCATTCCTGTACTCATCTTTTGTTACCAAGGAGCCTCCTGTGATTTCTTTACCTGGATTTCTTCCACAATAGCAAACTGTCTTACTTTCAGTTTCAGTTTTAATTTCGGGGAAAGGAAGAAGTCCAAGGGAGCAAAAGCTGTTGAATTTGGGGGGTGCAAAGTATTTGAGTGATAATGCGTTGAGTGCACTATCATGGTGCAAAAGGCAGTTTTGTGTGTGCCATTGCTCCAAACGTTTTCTTCCTGATGCTTTCCTTCAGTTGCCTCAGCAGTTCACTGTAATGTTGTTGATTAACAGTCTGTTCATGAAGAACAAACTCTTTATTAACAAGTCTGTCAATGTCAGAAAACATGATCATTGTTGTCTTGATATTTGATATGATTTGACTTGCTTTTTCAGTCGTGTGTGATTGTAGCAGAAATGTCAGAAATACACATTCAGTCAAATCAGCACAATGCCACTTGGTAGCCTGATGAACTTTACCATAGGCATATGATACTTAGTGGCACAGTCAATAGCTGCACCCTATTTCCTCGCTATTTATTGATTTTGGGAAGTTTTGATTCCCCCGTCATATTCTACATTTATTTTGGCTACTATGTCTATTTTGACTGCGTTAATATTTGTTACATTTATTGATTTACCACTTTGCCATTTTGTTTGTAGTTTTATATCAAAAGCCCAACAATGTTGTTGTTTTTAGTGATGGCCTCCAGCTTCTGTCATTTGACAAAATGAAGTGTCGCAAGACAAAATTTCTGAGATAGTACTTAAGATGATGGTATACAGCGCTCATCATCCAAGTTTCTGGATATATAGGAAGAATTATCATGTGTTTAACTAGTAAAAATAATTTTTAGGGAGTAAGGACATTGCACAGATTAACGGTTTTGATTTTTGGCTGGTGTATTGGGCCTTGATGCACTGATTTAACAGTCTTTTTGACCTTTGCCAGCTCCAGAGTACATCTCTCTCCTACATCACCTGTTCTGTCTAGTAATTATTTTTAAGTCCGCCTTTCTCTCTTGTATTAGAACATAAACTTGGAACAATACAGTATTCAGGACCCAAAAATGTAAGAATTGCTAGAGGAGAGAAGTGAGAAAGACTCACCTACATTATTTAATTTTCAGGAGATTGTTGCACTGACACAATGCATTAACAACTGAAGAACTAAAAACAAAACAGCACTATTTGCTGCATAAATGGTAAAAACAAACAAAGCTCTGTTGTGTGTAACCACTGATTTTATATAGGAGATGCAGATCATTGGTGTGTGGCCTGTCCTAAGCTGAAGAACAAATCAAAATATCAGCATCTTTTACAAAGTGCAGTGGAAGGCCATAGTAATTCGACTTTCTTTGGGAACAGTTTGGAAGTCTCAGTAACTACTGTATCAAGACTAAGAGTTTGTTAACACTTACTGACTGATTCTGATGTGCCAAGCAATTAGGCATTTAAAAGATTCTGTTAAAGTGCAGGCATTTAAAAGATTCTGTTAAAGTGCAAGCTACAAGTAACCTCGATTGATGGCGGACCTATTGGGAGCGGGCTTTTAGAATATTGTACTTCCTTATTTTTCTTGCACTTTGAAGCAATTTCTTTCTGTGTGATTGACAGTTTCACAATTTGCCTGATTCTTAGTTATTTGTGGCTAAAGGTTCTTAACCCTGAAACAAACTGGTATTCTAGGAAAACTAAATCAGGGAGTCCTTGGTGTTTTAAGAATAGTTCAAAGATATTTGAACCCACACACCTCTATTGTTTTACTCTTTGTTCTCTATGTAAGGATTTTGAAGATGTTTTTAGTAGCAAAAGTTTAAAGAAATCATCCCACAGGGTCTAAGATTATGGATTTGATTTATTGACAAGAGCTCCACTACACCAGACGAAATTGCAGGCACTGTCCAGGCCAGAATATAATGCCATTGTATAAAATGTTTAACAGACTTTCCAATAGTCCTTGCAAAACTGTTTTTGTTTTCTTTATGCAGAAATAAAGTAAGTGTTTACACCATTGTTTCCAATTATCAAGAACTTAAATTCACCATGTAAAATAACCATCCCTTCCATCTTATCCTTAACATACATACAAAACTTCAATTAAGGAGGGCATATTTCAAATTTATTTCAAATCTTGAAAACTTGATGAGTGGAAAAATTTGTTTTTCACCCCACTATTGGCCATTATGGGCACTTAGTGATGCCTTATGGATTGGCCATTGCACAAGCAGTTTTCCAGTTTTTTTGTCAGTTAAATTTTTAGAGAGGTTCTCGGCATAGATGTTTAAGTGCACATGGACAACATACTGATTTTTCTCACAAACCATAGAACATATTAACATGTTACGGATGTTCTTTCACAGTGTGGAAAAACATTGTATTCATAAAATTATAACAATGCGAGTTTCAGAGATCTTCAGTACTATTTCTAAATCAGGGGTGCCCACGTCTAATCCTTGGATGCCGCCGTGGCAACAGATTTTCATTCTAACCATTTTCTTAATTAGTTGCCAGTCTTTGCCACTAATTAACTTCTTTTAACTTAATTTTAATTGACTTGCTATTTAAGACTCAGACTTATTGTTTTTTTTTCCTTAATTAGCAGACAAACAATAATGAGCTATAAAATGAACTAACACATAACCAGCTAACATGTCTCAGTAATGCTCATCTCCTCAAAACAGTTTGACGGTGTGCTTAGAAACAAGAAAATCAACAATTTTGGAAATGTCTGCTGTGGTAGAATAAGAAGACCAGTATGCTGTGGAATTAAATCATGGGTTTAATTAACAGCAAGAATTGGCTTTCTAATTAAGCAACTGGTTGGAGTGAAATTGATTGGTTGGAGTTTGAGACCCCGACATAGATGGTCATCTGTTGCCCCACCTCACATCTCATTTTTGTTTGTCTGACATTTAAGGAAAAAAACTCAGAAGTCTTAAGCAAGGCAAATTAACATTAGAAACTGGTCACTAATTGAGAAAGTGGCTAGAAGGAAAGCTTGCAGACACTGCATGCCACCAGGATCAGAGTTGGACACCTCCTTCTAGGTTATAAAATCTCAAGTGCAGAGCTAAGCATTGGCAAGTCCAAACTTCTTACTATTTTGAGCTGGCAGGTTCTCTCCATAAGTCCCACACCCCATCAGGAGCACCAATATGCCATGGGTGCTCAGTAACTAGGTATGCCTACCAGCCATTTTACTCCCCTTCTAATGATATTAATAGTAGTGTTTCTGAAACATTCTTGTCCTTTCAAAGACTATGAAGTCTGATCTTGATAACATTAACTTTTCATCAATCTGTACAAAATGTGGTTGAAGGCTACTTATTTAACTCAAGACAATCCAAAATGTATGCCAAGCCAGATCCTAACTGTGTGCAAAGTCGCCCTTTTTTAATTAAACCTTTATTTATCAAAACACTCTTGGGTTTAGAATAAGCATAATTTGGAGTAATAACTGCTTATTGAAGAATATATTGTGATGATTTACTCTACACTACTAGCATGGTATGTAATCTGGCTGAACAGGAAGAATTCTAACCTACGGTGGAAAAATGTATTTAAAATCAGAAAAAAATACTTTATAATAAGATGTAGTATTGTATGCTTTAATGACATGTAATGTACTTCTTGTGATACAATTTTGAAGTAAATGAAATATATTAAATAATGCATGTTATTAATATAACATTTCTAATGCTGAAAGAATGTAATATTAATAAGTGCCATAAGAGTTACACACCTGACACCCAGTTAGTGCTGCTGTAGTTCCCAATGATGGCCATGGCCTCGTCTGGATGGGGAGATTTACATCTTGCAAGAGTGAGGGCAATGTTCAAGCAATCAATAAAAATAAAAAAAATACGTAAATAAAAAGGCACACAGAGAGGAGAACACATACCCTTCCATCCACTTTCGGTGCCTTCTCGTTGTAATTAAGAGTTACAAGTAGTAGGATCTATCTAGTAAGAGATTAACTATCAGCGGAACCCGTGCTTGGCGGTTCAGTTCAAGTGGGCTAAGCGCGAGTCGCGACGGCTTTCAAGTGAGAGGAAGGACATACAGCGACACCTTCCGGCAGCGGAGAACGCAGCAACAATCTCGAAAGTTGAGTTGGCCACCCCCTGTAGGCGAAAGAAAGCACGAGCAGCCGATTAAAGATAAGAATGAGAAGAGATCCTAAAAGGACGGATCCCTACATGGACCGCTTAGGGGTGCAGTTAGGAGGGCAGGCGAAACGTTCTGTCCGGGGCGGTCGATATAGGTAGGTGCCGCCCGGCTGGTGCGCAGCTCGCTCGCAGGCTCACTTACTCCATGGGCGCATGCCAACACAGCGAGTTGCCTCGAGTGAGTAACCCGCGCTTGTAGCGTGTCAAGAGGCACTCGAGAGAAATGAACATTAGTGCCGTAAAATATTCACGTCATTAAGTATTCATTTCCACCGGTCAGCGAGGCAGAGTTGTCTTTCAAAGCCCTTTTCAGATGCTAAGTGTTAATAAACTCCCTGAAGAACGCCGACTTGATTGAATTTCCCATGGATCACAGCAAGGAGAGGCTCCGCGCTGGACCTGTCAAGCTAAGATGTTGTACTGTAATTGTTCCTGATGCATTCGCTGCTAATTACCATTGCGGAAAGTAATCTCTAAAGATTATGGCAGCTGTCATAAATAACAAGCAAGTGATTCCACGCTACATTATGATAAAGGGTTTGCAGGCTCTTATCTCGGCGAGAAGAGCGCATCGGTGTTACTAATGAAGCCTTTGCTCGTTCTTTGCAGAGTGATGTTTCCATTTGACAATGACATGCAGATAAAACGGAGGTTAATTCGCCCAACTCTGCGAGGTTCATTATTTCACCTGACATTGAGGACACAACTATGGCTTCTAATGGATGGCAAATAGAAATTAGTTTTGATTAATTTTGCCACTTAACACTTTTCATTTTGTTCAAACATCAGATTGGCACCACGACTACTTCCACCGAGACGATTAGCGTTCTTTTCTTTTATCCCCTCCTTTAATTTATTGCAAGAGTTGTTCGGCGCTGCTCCCGGGTGTCACCTAATGAAGTGTGCTGGGCTCTCTCCAGCCTTGCTAACTGAGTAGGTGTAACGAGGTGTTCCCTTCACTCACTTGCTTAACCAAACCCCGCAATTCTTGAAGGTCCGAATGTGGTGCCGGCTCGTCACTAGTGTGCCACCTTGAGGAGGGGACTGAACAAGATAGCTGTACTTTTAAACAGGAATATAGCAATCACAGACAGAGGGAACGTCACTTAATAGTAAGATTGTATATAGCGCCTTAATATTACAAAAGATTTTACCTTGCAAAATTACTATGAAATAATCCTATAATGAAATAGACAAAAGTGGTCAGACATCGGAAGTACTTTTCCATTGAGATGCTGGTCAAAGGGGAAGAAAATAGTTCCCGTTACCCCGGCTATTGTCGGTGATCTTCGGGAAATGCGAATCGCAGCACTCCGTTGGAGCAACGACGAGCAGACTATCGTCCACCATCAGGCCTGCAAGTGCATCTAACCTAAACTTCATATTCTCCCACAAAGGACATTCATTAGCTGAAATCAACATTTGCCCGTACCCCACCTCATCTTCCCCTAATGTGAAGTTCCATCACCTAATCTGCAGCCTGATAATTAAAAAAAAAAACTTCGTTCTGAAACTGCAGTTTAAAATACCGCAACTTTGTACCTGGTAATATATAGTTAAAAATTCAGTTAACTAAATCCAGTGCATCGATGTCCACCTCACTCACATTCTCTTCGTTTTTGTAAGTGTTCTGCTGAATGGCCTGTTTAAATCACAGTAGTTCTAACGAATACATACAGTATGCGTTTCTGGAAAGGAAGGCAAAGGTCTTGGGGTAAAGAAGATATGCCGGCTGAGACGTGTTTACTTGCTGATTAGCACATGAAAGTAAGAAATTCGCTGCTCCCTGAACACGTGACAGTAATGAGCCTATGAGTCAATTAAGTCTTTAACAGCTGTAGAATAGCCCCGCCCACACGATTGCCATGGATGTCTGCCACCTTCTGGGCGCAGCTCCAGTGTTGCACCATACAGAGCTCAGCCACATAGTCCTAATGCTGCGGTTTCTTCCATTGTGTATCAGTTTCAAGACAGCAAGGCGCTTGACAAGTATGAGGGAGTTCTAATAAATGCTGTCTTCAGCTATGGTAAGTGTTACCAACGTTGCATCTAGCACTTGGATTCCTAAAGGAAACACTCCAAAATCCCAATGCTGTCTTAAGCATTGCAGAAGAGAAGGCCATAGCGATGAAATCTAGTATTAGTTGACCCAAAGAATGAATCCCATTATACCCCAGAGCTGCTGTTTTTGGCAATTTTGATTGCTTCTTGTACCCCAGAACTGGCTCTATACTTCCCTTTATATTATTGCACATCATTCTACATTTCTCCAATTTCTTTGCTGGTGTTCCATTCCTGCCTTTTGTTTTCTTTTATGTTTAATGCTTTTCCCATTATATTATATTCATTACTATTGTATACATTATTCATTTATTTATATTTGGTTTATTAGTTAATTTTTTTCCTTTATTTCCTATTGCTTAATTGTCCATACTTACTGTTTTATGGGTTCAGACCCCTTTTTAGGTAGTGGTGCTGTTATTAGGTAAGCCACCTGAACTTTTCTTTAAGGCTGTGGATGAGGAAAGAAATACATGTCCCAACCTGATCGTCCTCATTTACTTTTTCTAAATATTAACGAAAAATTTGAGTGCCCAGTAGTGCAGAGGCAGCAAAGTAAATTAAGACAAAATAGCCCCAGTCAAACTTTGTATTATCTTTTCTCCATTTTATAGGTGTGCCGTCCGTGTTTTACTCTGCCCTGTGCTTTATAGCGGGTAAACCAGAAGGGTCGAGTCGGGTGTCTTCACTTTTCTTTGCGCTGTGGGAAAAATAGGAGAGGGCATGATTAGCGACAGTGCCCTCTCTCGATCCACCATGGTACTATTTACCTCAGAGCAACCCTGAAGGTGATCCACAGACATACATGTGTGACAAGGCCTATTTATCCTCCAGTCTAATTTCAGTGGCATTGCATTTTCTTCTCTTTGTTTTAGTTGCCCAAAACTGAGGCTATGTCCACACTACTGCATTTTCATTTAAACAGCATTTTAAAATGAAATTGATCTCTGTCCACCGTAGCATTTTCACATTGTTTACAAAGGTAATTCCATCCTCACTAAAATGACTGAAAATGCATGTGATGTAGGCATTTTACTACACCCTGGCCAGAAAGATCTTTGAAGTAACACTAATGCCACTGGCCATGGCATTTATCCCAAAACTGTAGCAACTGGTGCATTATTTTTGCACATGTGTGCACATACAAAATATAAAAAACATAATTTAGACATATACAGGTAAGCAACACAATGAAAAACAACTCCTCTCCATCCACTGTGTTGGAATGTGGTTTTGTTCTGTGAAGGGTCACCAGTCAGAATGTTGTCAAGAGCAGGAAAGGGCAACATAAAAAGCACAAATAAATCAGACCACAATTAGAGTCTGTGTTTTCACAGTTCTACGTTTTTGGGAGTGAAAAAACACCAGGGAAGTGAGGAAAAAGGCAGAAACCAAGACTTTTATGTCTGCAGCTTTTAATCGATAGCTTAGTATTGTGGCCGGTTGGTCAGTTAATCAGACAGTTGGTCAGTCTTTCTTAATAGTATGTGCTTGTTATTACTTTGACAGCTCTTAAGACATTTTTAGTTTGTTAAGGTTTGTTGCTAGAGCTCCTTTCACATTTTTGTTTCCTTCCTTTTGTTAATTCTTCTTAATTCCTCTTGTGTCCTCTTAATTCCTCCTTCATAAAATTATTTAATCTGGCTTTCCCGAATTTTGCCTTTTGCCAGCTCCCTGCCAACCACTACACACTCCTTTCTCGTCTGCACCCTTATTCTGTCTGCTTAGCCCGTACAGTTGACTAAACTAGGTGACTGCCTGGAGTGGCACTTGAGGAAGGGCGCTGGCAGCCTAACATCCCACATTAAGCTGTTATTTGACCTTTTAGAAACTTCATGGCAAAGCACCTCATCTTACCCTGCTCAGGTGTCAGTCCCAGTTCAGGCTGCCCACCCTGACCTTATGGTACAGGCATTAGTTCTGTTCAGCAGGGCGAGATTGTCGATTGATAGCAAAGTGCAGTTTAACAAAGTGACCAAAACTGTCTGGGTGTGAGTATAAAAAAGTAGTCACTCCAGGAATGCAAAGGTGGCCTAAACTGAAAATAAACAAATAAAAATATCTGTGCAGTACAGTGACACAGGCAACAATTTGATTAATATAATAATAATTGAATTGTTTAATTATGCTGTCGGTCTGGTTTGCGCAGAATTTTTTTCCCCTGTAAACGTCCACTTTTGTGTTGCCACAGGATGTTTGTTTTGAACTTATCATTAAAGCTTCAGACATGTTGCAGGACTCAAGCTGTCCAATAGCACACTTAACAAGTATTTAAAATGGTAGTATCACCATACTACGATATTTGCTCCTCATATGTTATTGCCCATATGTTGTGATATTGCTAACTGAAATGGTGGACCTAATAGGTTTTTCCCTGAGTGTCAGAATTTCATACACTTGCCTCGTCTCTTCTTGTTAAGTCCTGAACTCTTGGCTGGTTTTACTCACCGTAAAATGTCCAATATTCTACTCTCATGTTTTATTCCCCTGCACTCCTCAGTATCATTCTAGAATGTACTGGAAGCACCAACTCTGTAGGGATTCGGAGGACCACCTTGAAGAGCTGCCAGTTGGTTTCCACTGGATGTGGCTTTTTAATTATAAGTTCCCTGTTCCCCTCTGGAGATACCGTCACTAGGGGTCTGGGGTGGTTTGGGTGCCACTTGGACAGCACTAAGCCAGTTGTAAATTACCTTCGCAGAATGCAAATGCATTTCAGAAGAGTCCCAGCAGAGTGCCTTATCACTTGGCTTCATGCTGAAGTTTCTTTTCTTTTCCCTTTTATAATGGAAACGGGAGGAGATTTACCTTGGAGCGGGAGGTGCGAGCGACTTTGATGGCAATGAGACTCTGCTACATACAAAGCAGCATAATGGGTCCCAGTGCTAAATGAAGAGTGACATATTTGGGTTGGGAGCCTGTGTAAGATGAAGCCGGGGTGTGGAGCCGTCGCCTCACAGGAACACATCACAAGGGGGCTCTTTGGAAATTTGCTCCTCTGAAGGCTGGCAAAGGTAGAGATGGCAGATATGTAGTTGATATCAAATTAAATATTAACAATTGGTTTACAAAAGAAGCCTCGCCACAAAGCACTTCTACATAGTTACAAGGGAATAGCACTGGCTGTGGGTCAAGTCAGATTATGTGTATGCCATTGATGGAGTTGAAAGTTATTGTCAGAGCTGAATAATAGAAAACTGAAGAACTGAACAGGCTCTTTGTTCAGAGGCTTGGAGTGGACAGACAGAAGCAGGAGATGCACGTGTGGTCAGTCAGCGGTGATGGCACTGACACTGCTGGGTCTTCTAGAGGTTTATAGGGTCATTTTTGTCATCTGTGCAGAGTACAGTGAAATTCTTACTTGCCTGTGCTAATCAACATAAAACAAATGTCACTCTCAGCCGCCATGATTAGCACGCCTGCAGCAAAAGCTTTCCAGACCCTAAGAGCGGGTTGGGGGTGAAAGTTGGTTGTGTTGGTTGTGTTACTCATTTCTGAAAGGGGCTGAGGAGCCATTATAAATATGTGTATGTATGCCGAGGTCTCAAATTCAGTGGCTACAGGCAATGTGTCATGACCCCCCGCAGCTTTCTATTCACGTCCAGAGTAGTCTCGCAGAGCCAAACATTATTCTTAAGTGAGAATACACGTCTGGTGACAACAGTCTGTAGCAAATGGCAGCAGAATTCACCACTGGAAAGGCTCTGCATACAAAGTCTCATCTCTTTAAAAACCTCTCCCAAATTTCCCGAAGTCCGTGCACTTTCAACAGCTGGGGTTTCAGGGAGAGAACAAACGAAACTAAACAAAATACTTGATGCTGAGAGAAAAACAAAAGCTAAGGTTGCTATTATCAATTCAGGTCACTAAAGCTTAATGTTTAATTTGTATATTGCAATGAGCACTACGAATGAAGAAGTACTATAGACCAGGGGTCTCCAACTCCAGTCCTGGAGAGCTACTGTGGCTGCAGGTTTTCATTGTAACCCTTTTCTTAGTTAGTGACCAGAGTTTGCTGCTAATTAACTCTTTGCCTTAATTTTAATTGATGCACAACTTAAGACTCAGGCCCCTTAATTATTTCTTTTTCCTTAATTAGCAACCAAACAATATTAAGACACAAAATGTGCCAACAAATAAACAACAACCTGCGTCCATCACATAATAACTAAAAATAAATTAAGGGGAAGGCCTCTGCTCAGGTCCACAAAACATTTTGACAACCCTCTTAAAAAAGAAAATCAACAGTTTTGGAAATGTCTGCCATGGCAGAATGAGCGTCATGGAATTAAATAACGGGTTTAACTAGCAACGAGAATTGGCGTCAAATTAAGAAACTGAATGAAGTGAATTTGGTTGGAGTTTAAGGCCCCAACTTAGTTGGTCATCTGTTGGCTCACTCAATTCACATCAAATTTATTTTTAGGTTCTGTTTAAGGAAAAAAGTATCAATTCAGCGGTCAGAGTCTCCAGAAAAGTCAATTAAAATAAAAGGAAATAGTTAATTAGCAGCAAAAACTGGGCACTAATTAAGAAAAGAGTTAGAATGAAAACCTGCAGCCACAGTAGCTCTCCAGGACTGGAGTTGTAGACCCCTGCTGTAGACACACACACACGTAGACCACTGCAGGTACTTGGCCCCACGCCTTTGAGAAGTGCTTCTGTCTGCTGTGATATCTTTGTCATTTTCACCATTGCACCACTGTATGACATAACAACAGCAAACACAGTTTAGATCAGCATTGTGGTCTATGGATATGCTACGTCTTAAAATGCTGCATCTGTCTCAAAGGCATGGCATGTTTGCATTTCCTACTAGAAGGTAACATGAACTTTCTCTAGTTATTCATTTCAATGTGCAGTCAGAAGGTTGATGCTGTGCAGCCTCGTTTGTGGTTCTGCTGGACTGGTGTTAAAGTCCATTAGTGAAATTTACTGATTCTGGTATTTTGAGTACAGAAATCTCCATCTCCTGTGCCTCTTCATTATCAGCTCTCGTGATGGCAGTCCTTTTGATTGGAGTGTGACACAGCATTTATTCAAATGCATATTTTCCAATTCATATTTTCATAAACATAGCAGCTATTAATGATTTCAACCTTATACCACTTCCGACCCTATCATAACTGAACAACAGAGAGCACACACAGCACCTGTGACATTTATCATTCACTTTTATGACTAATCAGTTGATGTATTCAAATGCTGAAGTATAGTTTGATGTTGCAGAAAGGTTTTTCCCCTTCTAACAGGTCATGTTTGCTTTTCACACATGTAGTGTGCTCTCCAAACATGTGACACACATTTATATATTGAATTGGGGTCTCTTTACAGTAGAAGACTTTTCATTCGTAGCCAGTTTACCGTAATCTCTGTCACATCACGTTAACGAGGAGCTCCATCTTTGTGAAACGTTGGATTGGTTTAGAAATGTGACACTTCACGAGCCGTCTTATTGTTACCACCCACTTTTAAGGAAAATTCACTTGTGGTTTTCTCCAGAAGTATACTTTATATGTCTGGCTCTGAGAGACAATGTCCAGAAAGAGACCCAAATTTGTTACCCGTCTGACAGAGATTTTAGAAACTAGGAAGACACAAAGTTGAAACCTTAAAGGGCAATATATGAATAGCTAACAAAGTGTTGTAACTAAAAGAATGTACACCAGCAGTCTAGGTTTTCTCAATAGGGTTTTTCTTTATTTTTCAGTTTCAGATGTGTGAGCAGCCATCTTATATAACATAAAGATTGTGATATCACAGACCTTAACAACCATATTACATTCAGGTGACTGGACACAGTGCTCATGAAATCCAGAAATGCAAAATATCAGTGCCTATGCAAACAAATATGAAGTGTACAGAGTGTGAGGGAAGGCATTTTGAAAAAGGAAATGTCCTCGAAGCAGAGGATGCTGGATGACATGTACTGTATGTTCTCCAGACTGCACCATCTTAGATTCTCAAACTCACTTCACCCAATGTTTGGGTCTAGGACAGAAACCAGTCACACGTGGTGCACAGATGCAAATCCTCATTGTGGCAGCTCTGGAGGCAATTTAGTTTTATTTTGGACCTTTTGCATACATTTTTCCAATTTTTTTTACTGTATATACTCACATATAAGTTGGGTCTTGAAACCCATAAAATCAGACCCCAATTTATATGCCAGTTCAAAAATACAACACTTCATTTTCTTTTTTTTTTTTAAATCTTCTTGCTTCCTCCAATCTCGCATCAGTTTCTCAGACACATCGAATTTTGCTGCAGCAGCAGCGCAGTTACCAATTTCTTTTGCCACTTCAACAACTTTTAATTTAAAACCAGCTTCATATTTTATTCTGATCGAACGCTCCGTCGTAGATAAGGGATACTCTTACGATAAAGGTGTATGAGGGTGTGAGGTACAAAAAACAAAAATACAGTGAAAACGTCGCTTCGGAATAGTTTGGGTATTACCGTGTTGTCACGTAGGCACAATACATAGAAAAAAAAAGGCAGTGTGCTCCGTGGTTACTCTCTCAGGTGGGCATAAGCATATCATAATTTTCTTGGACCAATAGCGTGAGTTTTCAGCATTTGACTTATACGACTGACATTATAAAATGCCAGAAATTATATGGTAAAATCAACACCTGACTTTTCCACGAGAGAACTTAATTACAAGTATATGCAGTATTTTATTCCTATAGCTTTTGGGTCTTTTTGTTTGGGTAGTGGCAACCATTTTGGTGCTGTCTCTGCTTGGCTAAGGCCATGTTGTTCAAAGTTTCTGTGCCTGCTGCCATCTTGTGATGCAGGGGTCATGTGACACATTGAGCCATCATTCTCTAGCTATACAGTAACATTTTTATAATGAAGATTATAGTGGGGCCATATGTGCCAGGGGGAGATGCTGTCAGAAGGGGAAGAGCCATCCTGACAAGCTGAACAGAGGCTGTGTGTGACCTTGAAATAGAAAGAATCAAGTACTGAAGACTGAAGACCTGCTGCTATGCTTAAATCCTTTTTTCCTGGGTAAGTGGCCAATGGAGTGTCTTGGGAAAGCATCCTGGTTTTGACAGGTTGAGCTCACTGAGTTTTGGATAGTGAGTGCAGATGGTGTTGTTTCTGACTCAAAGTGAGTGTTGTGAATGAGAGACATCAGCCAAGGCAGAGAAAAGATCATTGGATCTCTGGTATTGGATGGTGGCAGACGAAGAAGATGGACTCCAGGAACCCTCAAGTGAGGTAGCAAGGGAGACAGTGCATTTCACAATGTACTAGGCCATAGTTTTTATAAACTATGGGTCACAACTCAAAATGTCTCTGGGGTTGCCATCTTTCGGGTGGCACATCATCATTATATTCATTTGGAAAGGGATGCTTTCAGTTTGTTAACTGTTTCAGGATGAGTCGCTGTGAGGAGTCTAAGCAGTCAACATTACTCCATTATGAATGCTGATGACACAAAAAACCCAGGATGACTGTCATCAGCAATTCTCCAAGGGGGACTCCCAGCCCCTCAAGATCTGACACTCATCATGGACTGGGTCTTGGAGACCCTAATAAGGGCAAGATTGGGTCATGAAAAAAAAAGAAACACTGTACAAGTTTGCCAGCACCAATGATGATACACTTTCAAACAAATAGTGCCAAACAAATCACACAAAATGAGGATCTAGCAACATATTGTCATACAGTACAATTACCAAATGACATCATAAAAGATAGCTCAACATTAACATCAAATATTCAATGATAAAGCAGAAATGCAAATTAATTTTCACAAATTTTACATTTTTGTTCAATGGGCAAAGTGCTAACTCATATTGCACATAAGTAATCGATGTGATGGTGACCACCCTAAAATAGCCTAATTTCCAACTTCATGCACTCCTTAAATTGCATCACAAACCATCAATCAATAGGTCATTTTAAAGTGC
Source organism: Polypterus senegalus (assembly GCF_016835505.1). Lineage (NCBI taxonomy): Eukaryota > Metazoa > Chordata > Cladistia > Polypteriformes > Polypteridae > Polypterus > Polypterus senegalus. Next base: position 54,217,261 of record NC_053166.1, read on the forward strand.
TCAAACCTTCAAGCTCCAAGGTCGAACTAAAAAGGTCTGCACATGTAGACACCTGAAAGAAAGGCTGCCAAGAGCACTGAAGGGCTGCAGAGCAAACTGGAAACGGGCCGTGGCACAATTCACATATTCCACAAAGAAATAGTTTTCAAAATATGAAATTGCATTGATTATAGCAAGAAAGGTTGGAAAAACTTAATTATGACAACTAAGTTGTGTTTTCCATAAACATTTTAACAATACATTAAATGATTGGGGAATTTATTACATATTTCATTTTTGCACAGGCCTGTCTTTAATCCAGAGATGTCCTTGTGACTATGTAAGATGGTGGCCTACTGCAAATGTTATCCAAATGTGAGATCAACTTATGAAAGTCAGACAAATCCTTGTAATTTGAAGAGCTTTTTCTAAAAATATGCAAGTAGAAAACCATTACAGAAATCAGGACAAACATTTATGAAACTGAATTTATACGTGACTCTGAGCAGCATTTTTGCATCCTTCAATATTCAGAAATAGAGAAGTGAATGGCCTAAGTATGCAAGCAATTCATCAAAATGCCAGAATTTCGATTGAACTTTTCCAGATTCTGGGGATGCAGAACACCTATTTCATGTCTCAGGCAGGGTTCTTCTCCTTGCTGGGGTTCAGGTACATGAACTGTGTCCCTGTTGTTCATTTTTTGATTCTTTGTGTTGATGTTACCTTTGTTGATTATCTGTATTTTTCTTTGCTTTTGATTTTATTTTTGAATGTACAGTAAGCTGCCTGTGTTAAATTCCATGTGCTTGTGGGTGGTCCACCAATAATCATTTACCAATCACCCCCAGGAACTGCCCTCTGACCTGCAAATCTTGAGGGTCTCCCACAGTTCCTGGCGGTTCATTTCGAGCATGGCTGAATGGTGAGTCTACTTGTGGTTTGCTGTGCTTTTTGTGATTTGTGGATTATTTGACCTTCTGCTCTGTTCCCTGTGACTACGTCTTTGCATTCTGTATTGGGACTTGGATTGCTTTGTGTTTCAGGCAACTCTTTTTTGCCTTATGTGCTTTCTGGAGTTGGCTTTTTGTTACAGAACACTTTGTAAAATAAATCTTTGTTTATTAAGATTCTGTTCTTGCCCTTATTTTAACCAGGGTTTGGCAGTATAACCCCCTCTAGTGGTCATTTTTTGAATATTTTTGGAACTGTTTAGTGCAGGGGTAGGTAACGTCGGCCCTGGAGGGCCTCCGTGGCTACAGGTTTTCATTCCAACTCAACTGCTTAATTAAAAACCAATCTTTGTAGTCTCAGACCGTATTTAATTTTATGGCTTGTTGCTCTGTGCATGTATGTAAGGTCTTATATTGTAGGATATCATCCAAATGATTTGAAGCCAAAAAAGGATCATTTTCAGTCTGTCATATTTTTCTCTTAAGTCTTTTATTATTCCAAATAGTGCATAATCAGTGGCGCAGCTAACTTGCTGAAGACCCCTGTGCAGCACCCTGAGGTGGGCCACTCCTGTCTAGCATAACTGTTAGTAATTTATTCACAACTAGAACCTAGGGGCCAGCTGAGCAGTGGTGTCCACAACCACGACACTCTCGGATCACACGCTGGTGACAAATGGAATTTGTAATAACTTTTTTAGTCGCTTTATTACAGCAGCTGTAAGTTAGCAAAAATAAATTGTGGGAATGGAATGTGGGTGGTATGGGTAGTTGTAGTAGTACATAAATATATGTAAGATGTGGACTCACTTGTTTTTCCAAGACAACTTTGTGAAGGACAAAGATTAAAATGTAACATAAGCTAGAAAGTAGAAACTGTTCTGTGCTATAAAATGAAGCAATTTAAATTAGTAACAAATTAAAACAACAACACCGGCTGACAGGATACTACTATACAATTGACCTGTTTTACACATGTTCTGAGAAAATGGACATCATAAAGTGAGATGTCAATGGCTCCAAGAAATTTGCTTTGTCGCTAGGAAATTGCTTTGTCATATACAGCATACTGCTTGTTTGCCTTTAGTAGTTTCTCGATTTTTTTTAGCGGTTTTAACAGATGGCACCTGATCTGAAGCTGTTGTATCGCTAATTCCAGACTTGGTAGTTGCAACCATTTCACTCACTGCACTGTCTGCTTAAACTGCTTGCGACCATTGCCACGATTCATCAGCATTCTCAGTTACAACCGCTGGCCCTTCCTCAGCTTTGAGAAAGGTAGAAATCTTGGTAAGTTTTTCAATTCCTGTTGCAGGTGTGCTTTACGTTTAGCAGCACCACTCTTATAATGTTTGACAGATCCACTGCTACTGGTCGACATGGCGTGGTGTGGCGAGAGTATAAAAAGCGTCAAATTGTTCAAATATTCGGCGCCTGCCGACTAACGGGGACAACAGAATTGCTTTGATTTCCCATTTACGAGTTCGAACTTCAAAAATTGTTGACATCAAATCAAAGTACAAAAGCAACAACTATTTATGATAATGTATATTTACATTATTCATGTGACGTCCTTCAAAACTTCCATTCACGTCCGTTATGGCACGCCAAAGGTTGCCAAATTTGGGAATGTGCACTTCTCACTAAGGTGGACTAGGACGTGTTGTGCCTGTAATTAGGCTCTGAGCCTCTGAACTTCTGAAGTTTAAATTCGTGTAAACTGTAGGCCTGCCGAAAACATAATGTCTTCATGGATTGGATTGGACTTGCCTGGTGATGGTGCACACATGTCACTGAAACTGTGAATTAACGCAGTGAACTGTGCAAGTGATTTAAGTTATTCTTTTATTTTTTTTTTATGTATACCACCCCAGTGGGCCCCCCAAGCTTGTAGGTTCTTGTGCTTTCCACAATCTGCACAATTCATTGCTATGCCACAGTGCATGATGAATCCACACAGGTGTAAATGGAAACAAGTTAGATGAAGCACTGCTGTCTCCTTTGTCATTTGCATCTTATTGCTAATAAGGATCCATTAAAAACAATGAATGCAGCTGTTTAAGAATGAAGTAAGCAATTAAGGGTGGGAAACCTTAACAAGTGAGACCACTAAAATGGAGCATCAAAATGTCACTTGAGCAATAAATACTACATTAGCAACAACTGACCTCTTTTTCAGAAACTGTGTTGGAACAAAAACCTGCAGCCACTGCAGGTCTCCGTGACCAACATTACCTACCCCTGCTTTAGTGCCTGAAACTCCTAGTCCATGACAGCCTCACACCACGAACCATTCACCACGACTTGCCACCCAACTCCAGACTCACATTCTCCTAGTAGGAGCAGGGGTGGCCTTAGGCATGTGCAAACTGTGCACCTGCACAGGGCCGCCAAATCCCAGGGGCCACCATGTCAATATATATTGAATATAAAACGGAACAAGAAAATAACGACACAGCTCACGGCAATGTGGCGAAAAACATTGTGTTTCTTGTTAATTAGTATGCTGTATTTACTAATGTCGCTAGAGTCGGAGCAGTAAGCTATATGTAGTATCATAACGTTCTGCCGTAATGAGAATATCATGGGCCACCACTTGGTTTTCAAGTTACGGACATACGCATATAGAAGTGAAGCTAGTGCAAGTGGGTGAGTCGTCTTACAAGTTAATGTTTCATCTAGCTTTATTAAAGTATTAGTGCTAGCGCAATAGTCATAGTGAATATCTGGTCAGATAGGGGACACAAGACATTCGCATACCCATTCTAAGCAAAATGAAAAGATTTCGAATACACGAATCTGGCAAAATGCAGCGGCAGATTTCGGCAAAAGTTAAATGCTTGTGTCATGAGCATGAGGCGGCTCTGCAGGTCCGCAATGGATGTGGCCATCCGCCGTGCATAAGATACCATATTGACATTGGCGGGCGAAGGGACCACCAATTCTTTCTCTGCCCAGGGCCGCCAGGAGCCTAGAGTCGCCCCTGGTAGGAGGCACACATTTAAGGTAGGAGACGCCATGTACAGGCCTTACCCCATCTCCATGGCGCATCACCGGCCACTCCGGCTCCCTGGAAGGCCCGTCTGCTCTCAACTAATCTTCCAAACAATCCATGTGCTTCCCTATTACTGGTAGTAATGGAATTGCTGTGGTTTCATCCTTGTCTCAAATGTCCATTCTTTTTATTTGTGTGTTTTGTTTTTTTGTGTATTATTTTGCAATTTATGTTTTTAAAATATTTAGTATTCTCCTTTTTTCATTTTAATGAGTATTTTGTACGTTTGTGGACTTGATTTGCTGTATTTATTGACTTGCCTTGGATACAAATACAGTACTTTTACGCTTGTTGGATAGTTTTTGGATTTTCTTTATTAAATCATCCAATTATTAACAAATAAAACCTCTTTTGTCAGTTTGGCCGGCTTTTTTTATTGGTCCCCTTTCCATTTTCATGAGAAACATAAATTTGGCTTATATTGGCTATGGAGTTTGGAGCCAGGCATTACTTTTTTTCTAGGCTTCCTTAGAAGAATTTCTTGCTACTCGTTGCCTTTTTTAAAATATTTTTTAAATAATTTTGGGAGGCCTTGGTAGCCAAAGATTTGGAACTCTGATAAAAAAAAATTGTGAGGAAGTTGTGTGATCAGCGGCCTCCTGCAATCCTTAAATGTTTAATTTGACACCTACGGCCAGCAGCTGCAGTCATTAAATGTGATATGCTAACGTGGTTAAGTTTATGTTTTTGTTTCAGTGATGATTAAATTGAAATGCATTCATATGGTCACCTCCCTTTTGGGGCCTTTCTGTTGCTATGAGTTTGGCCAGTGACATCATTGGGTCAGCGTCATGCAATTCCTCATTATCAAAGTTCATGGATACAGTAGTGAAAAGACTTTGCCTTCTCATTAGCAGTTTGATCTGATTTTTGGCTATGAATTCTTCTGATAATTGATTACGACTTTCATCTTATGTTTTGTCTCTGGTTATGTGAAATTATCTTGGTTTTTGACTCCTCTCCTACATTTTTTGAATTAAGATTTTGGTTTCTCATCCTTGACTTGTTTGCTAGATTATTGCCTTCCCCATAACAACCTTAGCCTGTTAATGAAATCTCAACCTGTCTCCTGATTCCATTCTTTTTAGAGGTTGCTACTACCCATTGGAGTCAGTACACCCAAATCAGTAGTAAAGATTAATAAGAAACTAGCAAATCGTGCTTGCGAAAATTTCGCAAGAATAAAAGAGTTAATGAAATGATGAAGAGGGAAAGAAGTACATCATTACAGTAAGAAAAGAGATTATTTTAATAAGTAGTGACTTGTGAGAGGACTCAGTATTAGAATAGTCACATGATTAGTATGGGATGTTATTATTCTCACTTACAACAGCATTAATATTTACAATACAAAGTGTAACATGAACAGGTTAACAGAACATATTGGATCAGAAGGGAAATGCAGGGCACATGTAAATCAGTATGTGTGAAGTGTGGCCGTCAGGTAATGTCGTATACCGATATCTAGAATAATTGTCGGAAAACACACTTTGTTGCATAAACGCTATTGTCAGCCGAAAATATTCCCCTGTGTGTAACCCGTAAGTACCTGTACATTTAACCCGAGTTTCGATGTAACTCTGAACAATGTAGTGTACAACTGGCCATGGGGTAAAAACAGGGCCTGGCAAATCAACTCTGACATTACTAAACGTTTGTCGTTGTGACTTGGTGAAAGCCATACAATAAGTGAAATGAACGGGGAATTTCCTACGCCATAATATAAAGAGAATATCTTGTTTTGAGTTGTCAGTGTTATGAAATCCCTGTAGTTTTTCTGTTGTAATATTTCTTGTTGTCTTGTTTGCCGCTGCTTTTCAGAAAGGTTCTGTGTATAATTCATTTTTCGTTCACTGTCTAGGTGCAAGACTTGTGGTTTGTGCGCTCTGTGGTTTGTCATACGTTGTCTTTGTTGTTTTAAGGCATCATGCCTGTGCTGGTTGGTCTGGCATGATGTAGATGTTTCTGCTTCTGTGCGTTGATGTGAGTATGTAGGCCGGCGAGAACGTTTCTGTTGTTCACAGCTAGGCTGTACGTGCCTTTTCATTTTATTGGGAGGCTTACATTTAAGTGAAGGACACAGTAGGTGTAAAATGGTAATGCATAATACAGTTTTAGTCAGTAACAAAGTATGCACCAAACACCACAATCAAACACCACAGTTGATAATTGGACACATCGAAGAACTGAAGACCTGAAGATAAGCCTAAGACCAAAACTCTGCCAGGAACACAGATTCCTCGCTCTTGTTGTGGAGGGATATATTAGTTTTAGAATCGTTGTTTATATCGAGCACGGACAGACATAAGCGAAATAATATAAGGATGTGGAAGCATGATGAAATGTCGTGAGGGAACCATGTGATCAGCTGCCTCCTGCAGTTCCTAAAAGTATAATTCGACACCCTGCAATTGTAGTCATTAAATGAGATGTGCTGTCTATCTAGAAGTCATGTCAAGGTCTTAGATCCTGACACATACTACGTACAGTACATAAATATACCATATGTATACAAACCGGATTCCAAAAAAGTTGGGACACTAAACAAATTGTGAATAAAAACTGAATGCAATGATGTGGAGATGGCAAATGTCAATATTTTATTTGTAATAGAACGTAGATGACAGATCAAATGTTTAATCCGAGTAAATGTATCATTTTAAAGGAAAAATATGTTGATTCAAAATTTCACGGTGTCAACAAATCCCAAAAAAGTTGGGACAAGTAGCAATAAGAGGCTGGAAAAAGTAAATTTGAGCATAACGAAGAGCTGGAAGACCAATAAACACTAATTAGGTCAATTGGCAACATGATTGGGTATAAAAAGAGCTTCTCAGAGTGGCAGTGTCTCTCATAAGCCAAGATGGGTAGAGGATCACCAATTCCCACAATGTTGCGCAGAAAGATTGTGGAGCAATATCAGAAAGGTGTTACCCAGCGAAAAATTGCAAAGACTTTGCATCTATCATCATCAACTGTGCATAACATCATCCGAAGATTCAGAGAATCTGGAACAATCTCTGTGCGTAAGGGTCAAGGCCGTAAAACCATACTGGATGCCCGTGATCTCCGGGCCCTTAAACAACACTGCACCACAAACAGGAATGCTACTGTAAAGGAAATCACAGAATGGGCTCAGGAATACTTCCAGAAACCATTGTCAGTGAACACAATCCACCGTGCCATCCGCCATTGCCAGCTGAAACTCTACAGTGCAAAGAAGAAGCCATTTCTAAGCAAGATCCACAAGCTCAGGCGTTGTCACTGGGCCAGGGATCATTTAAAATGGAGTGTGGCAAAATGGAAGACTGTTCTGTGGTCAGGCGAGTCACGATTCAAAGTTCTTTTGGAAATCTGGGACGCCATGTCATCCGGACCAAAGAGGACAAGGACAACCCAAGTTGTTATCAACGCTCAGTTCAGAAGCCTGCATCTCTGATGGTATGGGGTTGCATGAGTGCGTGTGGCATGGGCAGCTTGCATGTCTGGAAAGGCACCATCAATGCAGAAAAATATATTCAGGTTCTAGAACAACATATGCTCCCATCCAGACGTCATCTCTTTCAGGGAAGACCCTGCATTTTTCAACAAGATAATGCCAGACCACATTCTGCATCAATCACAACATCATGGCTGCATAGAGAAGGATCCGGGTACTGAAATGGCCAGTCTGCAGTCCAGATCTTTCACCTATAGAGAACATTTGGCGCATCATAAAGAGGAAGGTGCGACAAAGAAGGCCCAAGACGATTGAACAGTTAGAGGCCTGTATTAGACAAGAATGGGAGAGCATTCCTATTTCTAAACTTGAGAAACTGGTCTCCTCGGTCCCCAGACGTCTGTTGAGTGTTGTAAGAAGAAGGGGAGATGCCACACAGTGGTGAAAATGGCCTTGTCCCAACTTTTTTGGGATTTGTTGAAATTCTGAATCAACATATTTTTCCCTTAAAATGATACATTTTCTCAGTTTAAACTTTTGTTCCGTGATTTATGTTCTATTCTGAATAAAATATTAGAAGTTGGCACCTCCACATCATTGCATTCAGTTTTTATTCACGATTTGTATAGTGTCCCAACTTTTTTGGAATCCGGTTTGTACATGCTTGGCATGCACATAGGCTTCTCCTTTATATTACATGCGCTGTACCAATGACAAAACCTTGCAGCATTAGGCAGTAACCTGAAGTTATGAAGCTTGTAAGGCCATGCAGCATGCAGAGATCAGCTCCTGTGATGGATATTATTATTCTTATTTTTCTTCTACCACCTTTTAAAAGTTTACCCAATCATGGTCTGTGGGTCTACTCAATAATTAGAATAGAATCTTTCAAACATTGTACTCTCTTGTCACCTTCATTTTATTGCTAGTATAATTTTCTGCCTTGACATGTTTCTTTTATCCCTTTAGAAAACTCAGTGTGTGTTTTCTATGAGCCACACTATCTACTAACAAATAAAGTCTTTGGAATTTTTGTATGAAGGCACCCCAGAAAGCAGAAGGATTCTGCACAGGGGTGCCGGGGACAGTCCAAGTTATGAACTCCCCAACATTATATACTGTAGTGAAACAGCCTCTGACTTGCAGGCCCGTCTCGCAGTGCATCATGGACACAGCTCCCGGGGTGGATTTCAATCAATCTGTGTGCAGCTTGCAAATAGAAAGCCTGCAGGTCTACCTTTGTCTGTTGATGCAGTAACCTCTTTCAAAGTGCATTCATGGTCACCACAGGTAGGAGATGCAACGAGTTATGGTATAAAAATGATACAAAACTATTAAATAGCCTTAACCTCAGTCCCACTGTATCACTTACTTGTAACATTCAAGCCTGTCCTATCTAATTGGAGTCTTTTCTTTTTTGAATGATCCTGCTCATATTAGTCTAGTCTTCTCCCAGGAGTGTTCGTAAGTAAGACCTCTTTAAAATTCATCCATCATGAAACTCACTTAATCCAGTCCAGAGTTAGAGACGTCTGAGCCTACATTGGAGTCAGACCTGAACAGGGCATTCAATTCAAGTCTGTTGAACTGACATTGCCTGTCTACTTAACAAAAATGATTCATAGAATAAGCATTGGGTGTATTAGTGAGCAGTCAACATGGGTTCAGACTGGGAAGATTGTGTTTCACTTGCTGCTGGAATTCCATGAAAAAGCAACAAAAGCACATAATCAGAGAGGTCCACGTGATATTATTTATCTTGATTTGTCAGAAAATGTTTGATAAGGTGCCACATGAGAGAGAGCGATAGAGGTGGGGGCATGTACTTAAAGCGCGTTGCCAAACCCATTAGGACCTGAGTGCAGTGGGTGACACCTCAGCACCACACTGGAACAGTGTGAAGTTTTTTTTTACAGTGGCGGAAGTGCCAATTCCTGCCTCCAACCCCCAAGTTTTTCCCTGTAAGTTGGAGGACCTGCTTGCAGGTTAACATCATACCCAGGATGAAGCAATTGCCGGTTATGGGCCTTGCTCAGGTGCCCAAAAGAGTCACTTCTGGCATTTATAGGATTCAAACTACCAACCTTCCTATTGGGGGTGCAGATCCCTAGCATCCGACCCACCACTCCGTCCTGTGAGGTGAGAGATGAAATTAAAATAGGTGAAAATTCAATGCACAGAGTGCAGGTTAGGTCAAACTTGGTTTAAACACAAGGAACAAATTGTTATGGTGGGAAGAACCAAATGAGAATTTGATTGTATCCTTCAGGGGTCCTGATTGAGTCGTTTCTCTTTTTAATATGCGCAGACAACCTGGATTAGAATATACTGCAAATTAGGGGAAAAATATATTCTAGGGGCTGCCTTTTTATCTAACAAAGTTGCCAGAACCTCAAATCTGAAATCTGGTGAGTCCAGTAGGTTTAAAATGAGTGGGCACTATGTGCCAATCTAGATCAGCTCTCATGGAGCCTTACACTATCAATATGCTCTCTGATGAGAAGAGTGCTTATTAAGTCACAATAATCATTTCACACACAATTTAAAATAAAAAGGAGCTACACATTGTGAAATAATTCAGACAACTCAGCAAAAAGGTTTGGGGGCAGCCACCCATATACTAGAAAATAGGCTGTCAAAAAGCAAAGATTTGTTTCAATGCTCTTAACAGATATTAGTCCAAAACATGGTGGTTTAAAAGCCAGTCAGGGGAAATGAAATCATCTGAGCAGGAACCGGAAGTGATGTCATCGAGCCCAGGTGGAATTTCCTGTGGTCGGTGTGCAGAGGAATAAGGGAAAGGATCAGTGCGCTCTAACCCCCAGTCTGGCATGAAATTATCCTTTCTTGAGCCCTTTAGCTGCCTCCCATGTGTACATGCGTGACACAAGTAAAATAAAGGATAAGGCATAAGAACAGACCTTACTCTAAAGGCCAAAGCCAGCATAGCTGTGATCCTCCTCCTCTAGCTGTGATGCCGAGGCCTCAGTGAGTCTCCCTTGGAATAGAGGATTGGTTCAGCTTTTGACAGACACTACAATATATGACTTATCACAGGGTTTTCCATGACCATCTAGATATGCAGAGTTGCTGCTGCACACTTTTTTATTTTCTTCCAAGAGGTCTGCAATAGACAAGGGATTTCCATGAAGTCATTGGGGTCCTCTTCATGATCCACTTCAACTTTTCGCTCTGCAGGACTAAGTTTCTGTGCTACACCCAGAGGTTTGTTTTTTCTTTCTGGCTTTTATTTATTTTTATGTTTGAACTATTGTTTTCCATGTTTTATGTCTGTTAGATTTATTAATAACTAGCAAAATACCCGCACTTCACAGCGGAAAAGAAGTGTGTTAAAGAAGTTATGAAAAAGAAAAGGAAACATTTTAAAAATAACGTAACATTTGCTTTCTATTCGTTTGCATAAGCACAGTCCTTTACCAGCAATTATTTAATGTTAGCTCAGACCCGGCACTTAAAAGTTTCTGTCACACTTTTGCTGAGTTTGTGCCAAACACTATTCTATCCCTGACCATCTCATTTTCATTTGCATAAGCACAGTCCTTCACCAGCAATTTTAACTCTGTTACAAAGTGATCAAAAGTCTCGTTTATACCCCGCGTCCTCTCATTAAACTTGTATCTCACGAATATCGTATTCGTCTTAGGCATGACAAACGCCAGCGGCAGCGTGTCTATGAACTTAATTTAAAGTTAAGCTTTACACCTTGCTTTCCCATTCGTTTGCATAAGCACAGTCCTTCACCAGCAATTTTAACTCCGTTAAAGCAATTTTAACTCCGTTAGAAAGTGATCCAAAGTCTCGTTTATACCTCGCGCCTTCTCATTAAACTTGTATCTCACGAATATCGTATTCGTCGTAGGCATGACAAACGCCAGCGGCAACGTGTCTATAAACTTAATTTAAACTTACGGTTTACACCGTGCTTTGTTTCTGCAGTAGCTACATTTATGAATATGCTTGTATGCGTCACTCGCTTCATATTCTTTTGCTGCCTTCTCAATTGTGTAATGCGTTTTTTTGTTCAACGCTCTTTGGAGCTCTTCCTTGTTCTCTACATACTGCGTTCACAGTCAGTTCACGTGAGCGGCTCTCTTGTGTGATCTTGCGATGTCCACGGCTTTATTTAATGTTAGCTAAGACCCGGCACTTAAAAGTTTCTCTCGCACTTTCGCTGAGTTTGTGCCAAACACTAGACCGTCTCATCTTCGTTTGCATAAGCACAGTCCTTCACCCGCGAATATTTACCTTATATGGGCAGGCACTCAATTACGTGGGAGGCGTGATGATGTGGGATGCAACTCCGCCTCACACGGCGACCGAGCTGCAGGCTATGGCCGTATATATGGTCGAAAGTAGGTTCCAGTTATGACCGTTACGCATAGAATTTCGAAATGAAACCTGCTTAACTTTTGTAAGTAAGCTGTAAGGAATGAGCCTGCCAAATTTCAGCCTTCTACCTACATGGGAAGTTGGAGAATTAGTGATGAGTCAGTGAGTGAGTCAGTCAGTCAGTGAGTCAGTGAGGGCTTTGCCTTTTTTAATATAGATTTGCTAATGATAAACTTTAAATGTGCTACAGAGGACCAGTGTAGTCAAAATACACACTAGGATCACAACTAGCCATACTTTTGGAGGAGCCAAAAATCACTAAGCAAAATTCAGAGTCAGAAGGTACTAGCGAAAGCTATTAACCAAAAGGAGGTCAGAGGTTTAGAAATGCTAAATAGTCTTAGGGGATATATTCATAAACTTGGATGGAAAATAGCCAAAACAAATGACCCTTTTATCCCCTCTTCACAATTGTCATTAAAGTTGTGACCTGTGTGATCTTGCCCCTAATAACTGACTAGGATCATAATGACAAAGTCACAGAATGAAGTGAAAACAAATGGCGAATATGCATGTTATAAAATAAATTTCAAAACATCTATGTAGTGAGAAGTTAAGCAAAATGACACCTTTTATTGGCTAACTAAAAAGATTGCAATATGCAAGCTTTCGAGGCAACTCAGGCATCTTACATCTTGCCTGAAGAAGGGCTCTGAGCTGCCTCGAAAGCTTCATATTGTAATCTTTTTAGTTAGCCAATAAAAGGTGTCATTTTGCTTAACTTCTCACTACATCCATAATGGCTAACACAGTGCAACACCCTAGTACTAAAAACATTATCTAAAAATATAAAATAGCCATTGAAAAATACTAAAACAAAGAATAAAACCACAACAAAGAGTTGTAATTGTTTTCTCTCACTTCTATGACATTTTTATGTATTTTGTGAATTTGAGTGTATTTTTTTTTTTTACTTTTAATGCTAATTTCCCATTTTGGGCCTGTGAAGGCTGAAGCCTGAATGTAGAAGTTGAAGGACTGGCTGATTTGGAGTGGCCAGTGAAGTTCCTAGCCTGTGTCGTGGTCTTTTGGAGGCCTCACACTCCATTTCACCGTGTCTGTGATCTGCAGACACAACATAAGAAGTGTGATAAATGAGAGGAGACCATCCAGTTTGTCAAGCTTATTTGTTTAGCTAATAGCTAAGCTCTCCACTTATGTTATTCAGATACTTGGTAAAGGTTGTCAAGGTTTCTGCTTCAACTTCATGTCTCGATTAGTTTCTTTCGGATTCAAACAACTCTTTGCATAAAAAAGCATTTTCTGATTTCAGTCCTAAATGCTCTTCAAATTCTGTGTCTAAGGAAACGGCTGCAGGGTGTAATAAGTGTATAAGTTTAATATGTCACTGTGCTCTGTGCAAATATATTTTACAAATCTAAATTTTTCTACTCACATGCACAGTTGACACAGAGCAAGATTTAGAACAGGGGATCATTATTTAGAACTGCTAGGCAAGGCATAATATAATACAAGACAGTTAGGGACAACTGTGAAACGGGCAGTCAGACTGAGGATCACTATATACTGTTTTTGTGTGTGAAAGTCGGCATGAAACTGTATCCTCTTTGCCTTGTTTGGAATGGCATGATTCACCTAAATGGGGGCCTGCACATGAAGAAAGAGTATAAAGCCTTGGAACATTGCCCTGCACACCTTTGAAGCCAAAAGGCGGATGAAAGATAACATCATCCGATCCTGAAAATCCTCCCGCTGCATGGTGAAAATGTGAGACTGCACACATCGGGCCCCTACTCCTGAACTGAGTTCTTGTCTGTTATGCAGCGTAAGCGTCATTAAAGAAAGCTAAGTTATTTCTTCTATGTGTATTCTTACTGCCGTATCACTAAGGGAGGGTATCACCTTTTATATTATATCTGTATAGATTCCGGTAATGTAACATGCTGCAATTACAAAAGAACTCATTCCAACAAGGGAGCTAACACCCCGTGTTGGATACACGGGACACACAGAAACTTAGCCAACGTCAACAAGCCGTAACTGTGAAGACATGGGGACAAGGACTCAAGTTAAAGGGTGCAAACTAGCAGGAACAGAAAAGAAAACAGACATTTGTAGGACAAAGATATAAGGACACTGACCCAGCGTTAAAGATCCAGATAAGGAGGGACACACAGCACAGAGATACCTGACCAGGACATCAAAATAAAGAGAAATGTGCAATGTAATGAAATGGACACAAGCACAGACTTGAAGAGTTTAGCATAAAGGACACAAGGAAAAAGCCACAAGTACCCAATGACACATGGACAGGGACAAAGAGTGAAAGCAGCGGTAGCTCAGAGTGAGAGGCAGAGGACAGGCAGAATGTCTCCGGCTCTTCTCTCTTCACTTTCTTATTGTGCCACTTAGAGCGACAGTACAAGGCGGCCTTGACAGACGCAATAAAACACTCCAAGGAGCAGCAATCTATAAATTATTTGCTCAATGTACTTATGTAAAAAGGTTGTCACTCAATGTGGGCTGAAAGACGCTCAACTGACGTCCCATCAAATTTGTATTTCATAAGCCCCCCGCGGCCCAGGTCACCTGGGGCAAGGAATTGCAAAAATCATTATTTTCCCTAATAAATAAATGAGTTGCCTAGATTTCATGTTTCACTCAAGCCCCCCGGTATTGAAGAACTGAATAATATATAACAAATAGCGCTCTTCATTTATTAATAATCCTGCCTTCTCTACCGTCAGTGTGGTCAATGGATTGGATGCTCGTCATCATGAAGGACAAATGCTGGTGCCGCTGGGAGCATTTAAATTTCTCCAGTTTAAGGAAATCTGTGTCAAGACTGACAGGTGATTTTGAGAGAATGAAGCATGGGGGTGGATGACAAATCAGAGTTCTTACAGGCAAAGTGTGGCAATCCTAGTCCCAGGGAGAGCACACCCAATGCACACTGGGACTGGTTCACAGTTTTTTTCAGGATTACCCAACGCACCACGCCAAGTTCTATTAATCTGTCAGTGTACATATGGGGAGAGACCTTCACTGCCTCAGTTTCAATCCCAATAACGTAACCAGTACAAGTGCTGAGTGACTCCCTTAGCTGAATTTCCCCTCTGTATATAGTATTCCTCTTAAACCAAACAATTCCCTTATTCCAGCAATAAAAAACACCACCTCTCCATCTTCACTTGCATCCCAGTAAAGCTTCAGCGGTTCAGAGCATTGACATTGAATATCAGCACCCTGGACAGCACCCAGGTCTCACAGTGCTGGGATTTGATCTGTTTGATTTAATGGTGAAACTGGCTTTAGGAATTCTTTTGTTTCTTTAAGCTCCCGTGTGAGGCACTCAGCAGTGCTCCACCATGCTGATTGGCCCACTGTTTGCCCCCACATGTCAGCTCAGTATTCACGTTACAGATAACACATACATTTCAGAGCTACTGCCCCTCAGGGAGTGCCACACTTCAGACTTTACCCCTTTTCTGCTCACCAGTAAGCTCAGCCAATGGACTTGTTGAACAATTTATTTGTGTGACCCTTGAGCTGTTGGAGCAAGTCAGGCAGCATTTCTTTGCGCTCTCTCCACAGGTGTTTATAATGCGCCCTCAATTATCTGAAGCCTTTCCAAAGACGAGAGTAACAATGTGTGGAACCCCATGCTGAGCTTCTGGTGTCTGTGATGCCTCCTTGAACTGCTGCCTTTCTTTTGCATACAATAAATGTGAAATGTTTAATCTCAGCCTTTTGAGATTTTTTTCTATGGGCTGCTACATTAAAGCATATATTATAGCATTATGAAAATTAGATTCAGTTATATCAATAATATTATATACCCACATTTGGCATTGCTTTTACAAACCAAGGTGATTTATACGATTTGGCTGCATTATACTTATTTACATATTGTGATGGGGCACTTCAGTGTGGTGCCCTGACCAGAATGAAGCTTGAAAGTTCATACCTTTATTAAACAAAACAGATAAGTGAGGATTCAATAAAGAGAGAGCACAAAGTATCAGAGTAAGTATCTATAGACTTGTCCTGAATAAACAGAGTCTGATCTCTAACTCTGTGTTTGGCCCACTGCTTTGCGATTTTGGGAGTTCCTCCAAACAAAATCCCAAAACAAGGCCTTCAAAGTAGCTATGGAGCAAATGGGCAAATAACCAATAAACTTTAAAGCCCCAAAAACTCATGTAAAAAGCCTCACAAGAATTAGGGTTGCCATTAACCTTTGGGACGCATAAGAATCTTTATTAAAATAGAACATATATCACAGATATGGTGTGTAGCCAAAGAAGCTCCAAGGAGTACAAAAGGAACAGAATGAGATCCCGTCAAAAAAATTGCAATGCAGAGGCAAACAAATCCCAATACATTAATCCAGAAGGGGTCAAAAAAAAAAAATCATTAAGAAAACACAGCAGTAATCCAAAGAGATCTTATCAACACCCAGCACACACAAATTGTACCTGTTATGTCTGCAGATCAGACAAGAATTGGAGTGAGAAGGACGTGAAGTCAAAACAGGTCAAAACCAGGAGATCAAAGAGAACCATGCGTCAAGGCTAAAATGAAGAGCAAGAAACAGTCAAGGACGTAAGCAAAAGGTCAATATATAAACACACGAGGCACAGAAATTTTTAACAAGCTGTATATACATATTTTTTTTATCTGAAATTCGGAAAAGATTGTCCCGGGAGACCATTTATATTCATTGTGTCAAAGCAATCAGATCGCAGCCTCTAAAGACCTGTCCATAATAACCACCATGTGGTTACCACAATTCCCTGTAACAGAATAATTCCTATCACTCCTGCAAGGAACTCTGCATTTCCTCAGAATCTATAGTCACTTGTCAGAGTTGGACAGGTGGCCCTGCCTCCTGGGGAACCACCCACAAGATACAAGGAACATGGAAGAACAAGCATGAACACACACAAACTAAATAATATACTAAACCAACAAAAAACACCTGTCAATACAAATAATAAGAATAAATAACAATATTTAAATAAACATAGGAGTCAAACATAAACACAGAAAAGGAATTTGCACACAAACTAGGAGAGGAGCTCTGGCTAAAACTTAACACGCTGTCCAAAAACTGCAGTAGTCTAAAATAACCCAATACTTTCTACCAGTGACCTGCCAACATCCAACCTGCCGACTTACTGGTCTCTGGTCATATTACCTGCTTGCCAGTTGTCCAAAGTGACCTTCTTCCTTAAAGCTCACTGAAGCACTGGCAGGAAATGTCCATTAAACCCCAGCCAGAGGCAATCCTTTAAATGACATTTATGGTGAGGAATATTGTTTAAAAGTCCCACTGTTATGGTTCAGCCTGAGCCTTATTCCTGGCTCCGATTAATTTTCTTTTTATTTGATCTTGTTGTTTTACACATGATTTTTTGTAAACATCAATTTTGGTTTCATCACCCATAATACTGCTTAAGGCCATTTACTGGCATAGGGTCAATCTGAAGTAAGGGTGTTTCTGGAGCTATTATGTTCTGTGTTTTCTAGGGTATCTAGAACATCTTTGTACAGGTTTAAGAGATACCTACAGCTTATGTGGACAGGTGTCATAAAGGACTCTAGAAGCAGTCTGAATAAATTTAAGGTTTATCTGGAATGCATTTCCATGGTTTCAGGCTGTCTGAAAGCCTTTGGCCCAAGTGCAAAGGTGTGCCTAGAATCTATCTGAGGTGAATTTCCCAAAGCTTTGCAATGCTAAGATTGCCATAAACCTGATCATAAGATAATCAGTAGTTTGTGAAGGGTTCCAAAAAGTCATCATAGCTTAAGTAAAATATGAAATCCTTTGTGATTGTGAGCTCCCGAGCTCACTCATTAATTGCTAAGTGCTTCTTAAACTGACTATGTCTTGAGATAACCATACTGAGAGAGAGAGAGCGCACTCACCTGACATGACAGTCCTCTGAACATTTACAAAACTAAATATTATACTTGAGATGATAGAATTTTGATAATGAAATGCATTTGTTCATCTGCATCTTTATTTTATATATATATCTTAATTTAAATTATTCTTTCTGTTTATAAATGCACATATACTGCTGAAAAAATTAAAGGAACACTTTTTAATCAGAGTATAGTATCAAGTCAAAGAAACGTCCTGGATATTGATCTGGTCAGTTAAGTAGCAGAGGGGGTTGTTAGTCAGTTTCAGCTGCTTTGGTGTTAATGAAATTAACAACAGGTGCACTAGAGGGGCAACAATGAGACGACCCCCCTCCTCATCTTTTCAGACTGTTTTTTTTCCACTAGTTTTGCATTTGGCTACGGTCAGTGTCACTACTGGTAACATGAGACGATACCTGGACCCTACAGAGGCTGCACAGGTAGTCCAACTTCTCCAGGGTGGCAGGCACATCAATACGTGTCATTGCCAGAAGTTTGCTGTGTCTCCCAGCACAGCCTCAGGGGCATGGAGGAGATTTCAGGAGAAAGGCAGTTACTCTAGGAGAACTGAACAGGGCCCCTCGTAGAAGGTCCTTAACCCATCAGCAGGACCGGTATCTGCTCCTTTGGGCAAGGAGGAACAGGATGAGCACTTCCATAGCCCTATAAAATGACCTCCAACAGGCCACTGGTGTGAATGTGTCTGACCAAACGATCAGAAACAGACTTCATGAGGGAGGCCTGAGTGCCCGACATCTTGTAGTGGGTCCCGCGCTCACTGCCCGACACCATCTTCTGATTAGGAGAATGCTCTGACATTGTTAGGAATGCATGCAAGCACGTAAGGGCTATAGATACTACATACGATTTTGAGTTGCTGCAAAGAAATTTCAGCAAAATGGATTAGCCTGCCGCATCATTTTTTCACTTTTATATAATTGGGGTGTCTTTGAATTCAACCTTCTGTAGGTTGATAATTTTCATTTCCATCAACCAATGTGGCATCCTTTCATTCCTAACACATTGCCCAGTCCATGACATCCAAGAAGAGTACGGAAGCAACAAAGCCTAAGATGAAGGTTGCAGTATCAATGAATGAAGTGATAAAGTAATTTATCACGAAGAATGTTTACGGAAGGTGACTCCCCTTCCAAATAGTAACCGTTCTCTTCCTTTCCACCAGCCACATGGAACATCATCACTCCTCACTAAGGTACAGTAAATCCAATTTTCATTTTATTATACAGTATTTATGTATTTTATTTATTGTTTTTATGTTTTCATTTATTATTTAGGCCATTTAATTGTATTATTTTTACCTTAAATTATGTGTATTTGCCATTTACGTTTACCAAAATGGGTATTGTTTAGGGTCCATTATTTCTAATAGAGAGTCTCTTGAAATGAATTATATTTGAAAAACGAGGCACCACTGTATTTTATGCTACTCAAAAAGTGGCCTGCTAAGAGGGGTTTTTAAAAAAACATAAAAAAGTATCCCATATATTAAGCCCCGTCATCATGAAGTGTTTTGAAAGGCTCATCATGAGGCACATCAAGACCCTCCTGTCCCCTTCACTGAACCCCCTGAATGCTGCATACCACTGAAGCTGTTCAATGGATGACACCCTTTTCACCACTCTCCATCTGCCTCTTTCTCACCTGGGCAAGAAGGACACTTACATGCGAAAGCAGTTCCCAGACTTTAGTTCAGAATTTCATAGAGCCTTGCCTCAGCACCTGACTGGAAAGCTATGCCTACTGGGCCTGGACACCTCCCTCTGCAATTGGATCCTAGATTTCCTGACTGAGAGACCTCAATCAGTCAGGATTGGAAACGATCTCTCCAGCACCACCACACTGAGCACAGGTGCTCCACAGGGCTGTGTGCTTAGTCCATTGCTGTTCCCTAGTGACTCACAGCTCGAACTACATCATCAAGTTCACTGATGACACCACCGTGGTGGACATCATCAGCAAGAACGAGTCAACATACTTAGAGGAGATGCAGAGGTTAACAGACTAGTGCAAAGCCAACAACCTGTCTCTGAATGTAAACAAAATAAAGGAGATGGTTGTTAAATTTAGAAGAATTAGAAGCGATCACTCTGTGCTGTATATTGACGGCTAAAGTGTGGAGATCATCAAGAGCACCAGCTTCCTTGGTGTTCACCTGGCGGAGAACCTTAGTTTGTCCCTTAACACTAACTCCATAGCCAAGAAAGCCCAACACTGTCTTTACTTCCTGTGAAGGCTAGGGAAGGTTCACATTCCACCACCCATCCTCATCACCTTCTGTAGAGGGACCATTGAGAGTTTTCTGAGCAGCTGCATCACTCTCTGGTTTGGGAATTGCACCATCATGAATCGCAAGACTCTGCAGCAGATAGTGAGGGCAACTCATCGGAGTCTCTCCTCCCTCCATCACGGATATGTACACCACATGCTACATCCTGAAAGCTACCAGCATTGTGGAGGACCGGATGCACCCCTTACATAAACCGCTTTACTCCTGCCATCTGGATAAGGGTACAGTAGCATTCAGGCCTTCACTACTAGAATGTGTAATAGTTTCTTCCCTCAAGCCATAAGACTCCTAAACACTAAGGGAGTAGACCGATAGCACAGATACACCTTCCCACTCAAGCAGGTCATGTTTTTATACTTATATTTATTTATTATTATACGGTTACCATCTTTTTACTTCCAGTGTCATGTTTACTTTTCTTCTATCAAGATAATGTCATGTTTAGAACAACCTGCTACTTTTTTGCACCCTTAGATATCATAAATGCATATCGGTCAGTGCTGCACTGTCTTGTTTGTATCACTGCTTAGTTTTGCACGGTCTTGTAATGTTCGCACATGCTGGCATACATGCACCTTACATGGTTATGTGTAGTTTTTTGTAGTTTTGCGTTCTAGGTAGCACCGTGGTCCTGGAGGAACGTTGTTTCGTTCCACTAGGTACTGAATTAACCGTATATCACTGAAATGACAATAAAAGCGACTTGACTCGACTTCACTTGAAAAGTTCATCCTTCCTAAAGTTGCTTGTTCACTTCTAAGACTCATCAATTTAGGGAGACTGACCAGCTGTACCAAGTGGTCCTCCTCTTTGGTTCCCGCTGATTTGCACCAGTATAGCAAGAATGTCTGGAATTAACTAACACAGGCATCATGGGAGTGTGGAACAAATCTGCACCCTGAAGTAAAGGCGTGTGGGAGACACCTGTGCAGGGTTGTGAGGGGGCACCTAGATCTGGGGTTAGTGCATCTATCAGCAAAGCAGGCAGTGCACTTGAAATGAAGGTGCCTGGAAGCCAACAGCACAAGTCTACAGGGGTACAGGTCTCATAAAATGAATGCTGCGTAAAGCAGGTCTAAAGGAGGTGTGGATTTTATTGGGGACAATTTAAAATGGTTGTGCTAAGACAAATACAAAGTTGAACGGGGATTACCTTGGTCAGGATCAGTCAAGTCTAGTGGGTATCTAGGCTTGACCTGTGTAGGTATAGTGAGATTGTCTTTTTCACAGATAGGACTGAAGTACACATCATCTCTGACATACACATGCATACAACAATACATAGGGTGCATGAACACACTGGCGCCTACATACATAAGCGTGCCTACAGCTCCTTGTTGACACACACACCCCTCCATACCCCCTGCACACTTCCTGAACATATACACTCCAACCCTTCCACTGCCACTGCCTCCTTGCACACAAACACTAACACATTCTTACTCAAACCCCCCACAGAGACACAGACATGGCCGTGAGTGTGCATTTTCCGCCAGTTGTATGTGAGCAGAGGTGGCACCTTCATGAATGAGTGGTTGTTTGAAGTGACACTCCCTCTGAGCCCAGCTTCAGGCTGGCACGCTCTTATTTCCTGTCAGCCCATGGCGAAACTGCCTCCGATTGTCCCTGATGACTCCTTTATGACAGGCACTGCCACTTGTGCACTTGTGTGTAATTATTGGTGACAGCTTGTGCAAATGTTTAATGAAATATTAATCATGTTTGCTTTGCATAGTCTTACTAACTTTGTGTGAGATTTCTGCAAGTTCTGATTTGATTTTTAATTGGTGCACTGGTGGTTGTTTGCAGTCGGGTCGTCCCCGTGACTGTGAGCAGTATTCACCTGAAGGTACAGTATGTCTTTTAGGTGGGTGGCCAAACATTTTAGGCTTCCTGACATTTTTCGCTACACTGCTGTCTGTCTTCAGACTGAGATCACACAGATAGGCAACCCACAATCATGAGCGGTGCCATCTTGTACTGCTGACTTCTTATGTCGCCTGTGCACTTCTGTGTAGGAAAGCAGATTCCACCAAATGACCCACCATAGCAGTTCTGATTCATCTTCAACAGCAGTGAAACGTTTGGTTGACGATTTTTCATTTGGAACAGTTTCATTATTCTGTTCAGCTCCTAAGAACTGAACTTCTAAATTCACAAGCAGATAGCTTGGTTTTATTTTCTTCACTGATTGTCCTCCCATTTCACATATTGACTACCATGGACTCTCTGAGTTTTCAGTTGTCCCTGCACCTTCATCTCCCTCATTTCAAATAGTAACTTCCAGTTTCTCCACGAGTCCCCTATTCCCCAGTTTCACATAGTGACTCCCAGCTTTCCTAGTGACACCACAGCCTTCTCCACTCCCATTTCCCATACTGATTCCCAGTCCCTTCACTTTTCCCATTAATCCCAGTCACCACTCTCAATGTCTCCCTGCACCTCCATTCCTCCCAATTCACCCAGTAGATCCCATTTCATATAGTGACTCCCAGTGCCTCCTAGAGCCCGCAGCTCTCCCATTAAGCTCCTAGACTCTATCTGCTCTTCTTCCATTTTACATACTGATGCCCTAGGACTCACTGCTCACTTCACATCTCCCTGTATCTCCAGTACTCCAATCAAACCCAGTGACAAATCTTCCACTCTCCCATTCTACAAATTGAATGATTCCCAGTGCTTTTTCAGCCCCTAGTGGTTCCTAGTACCTCTGTGAATCGTCTCCTGCCCCATTCCACACAGAGTCTCCCACGGACTCCCTGTGTGTGTCCATTTTGCCAATTCTGCAACATGGCCTGACCCCTCTGTGTGTCCATGAACCAGGTATCCGAGGGCAGTGTGCATCTGAGCGGTGGGGTCCTATGAAATGCCGCATTGCGCAGGCCAAGCTACATCCGGAAGGAAGTTGATGTAATTATTGTGAGGGGTGGACGCGCAGATGCAACAGATTTACTGGCCGATGCCTTCACCTCCCCAGCACTCCTCCACGATTTGCTCAGAAATTGCACTGAAAGATTTCAAAGAGACATTTCCTGGATGCTGGCAGCCTTTCCTCTTGACAGCTGAAATCTGTTTTAGGTTTTGGCAGCTGAGCTCATTTCTCTGAGCTTTTCATTTCCTGTGGACTTGGTCAATCCAGCCGGGTCCTCGGGGCTCCTGACAAAGCGGACCTGTCATTTTTGCCATTATGATGATGCCCTATGAAAAATGCAGAAGAGTGCTGGGGTGGCTACTTTAAAAGCTGTGCCCACCTCTGAAGGGCCTTCCCCCTGGCACTTACGGTTCATTTTTCTGTAGCACCTGTATTTACTTAGGGTCAAAGACTGAACTGGGGAAGACGGTGGCTTGGGGACGGACACTCTAGGACTCAGAGGCTGCATTTGAGGATGTGGTGATTTAAGGGCATAAGGGCCTTGAATTTAAAACCCCCTCTATGCCATGGTGTCCTTTGTGGCCTCTTGGACCAGCCCAATGGCTACGATCACGGCAGCCGCACTTCATCCACACTCGCCACCCACTGCCTAATGCATTTGACCTCTCACCCCACATGACATGTGAGCCACAATTTCACAGCTCGGCCTCGAAGAACCCCCCACAGCAAAACAGCCTCACTCTTTGTCAAGAAGACTGGAAACCATCTCCAGATTGTGAACTTGGCTCCCCCGCCCAGCACTGCTGGCTCCGCTCCTCCAGAGCTGCCTGCCAGCGCAATTAGAGCATTCTTGCATTTTTCACATGAAACTTTACATGATGTTGTGTTTGTTGTTACCCACAAATTAATTTTTGGCATTGTGAAAAATTCTAAGGGAAACCAGCAAAACCACCAACTGACAGCAGTATTTCATTTCTTGCTGTGGGAAATGCTGTGGCATTTCTGTCCCCCTCATACTGTGTTAAATGATTGTCTTTGATGCTGTACTAGAGACCTGTCCCAAAGCAGTCATCAAACTGGAAACCATTGCTAAGCTGTATTAGACAAATCTGTCTTAAAATACACCCCAAAGTGGAAAAACAGCCATTAAGGTGTTAAGCAGCTTCCAAACTGGCCCATCAACTGGACACCAGTAATCAACATTTACAAGCTCATTAACATAACCAGTACAGGGTCCCAGGGGGCTGGGGCCTGACTTGGCAGCCTTGGGTGCAAGTAGCAGGTAACCCTGTACAAGGTGCTAATCTATGACAGAGCCCCAACTCGACACACATCACATAAAAACACAGAGAAAGTACCGATAAAGAGCCCCCCAGACTGGACTGAGCCATCAGTAATTAGCCTTAACTGTCTGGACCCGAGGAGACCCCCAGGTGGGTCAGGCCATTAACGTTAAGTGACAGAGGAACACTCTGTTCATAGCAACTCAGTTCAATTTGGTTTACTTTTAAATAGCGCATATGTCCCCAAGTACAGCACTTGACTGCAGGTCTTTAGCAGAAGGCCACCTAGGGGCCCATCACAAGGGTGGGGAGTTCATGTCACCCGAGCAACGCCCTGTGTGTATGCAGGAAATGTTGGTGATACAGGAGTAACCTGGGAAAGTGAAAGAGTGAGGAGTGTGGGGCCATATTGAGAAGTCTGGCCTTGAGCGTAGGAAACGTGCTATATAAATAAAATGTATCATTGTATTAGAATTAATATGGAAGAAATCTTGATGAGAGCATTGATGCTGAAAATACAAAAAATGAACCATGGACTATGGCGGTATGTTAGCTGATCAAATGGATGCAAAGTACAAAATTATACACTGGCTGAGAAGAACAGAAATATGTGATGTGAAAATTAAAGCATGCAAGGCAAATATGTAGGAGAGGATTTCAATGTTCCAGAACTCATACTTGAGGGTCCACATCAATGTCAGGCTGGACTAATGTCATAACACAGAGCACATATATGAGAAAGGGCAGAGCGGCGGACTTTTTCCTTTGGAGACTGCACATTTAATGTGACATCCTTTATGTGTTCTACAACTCTATGATGGCCAGTGTAATTTTCTATGCTGTGGTGTGCTGGGCTTGTAAAATCACTTTGAGAGGCCCACCGAATCAGCAAAGTAATGAAAAACATTAGGCTCAGTTATAGGATGCACTCTGGACCCCCTGAAGATAGTAGGAAAGGAGAGAATTAAAGCAAAACTGAGTGCCATTATGAACAATGCTGCACATCCTCTCTCTGACACACTAACACTGAGCACTTTCACCCAACGAATCATTCAGTAGAAGTGTATCAAGAAACACTACTGGGGCTCCTCTATACCACCAGCAATATGTCTGGCACTGTGGCAGAGGAGTCAGAAGTTTTTGTTCTTTTTAGTCTTCTTTCATTTTAGTTATTCTGGTGTGTATTTGTGAGTGTTGTGGTTTTTGTCACAATATAATTATATTATTTATTTATTTTTATAGTACTAAGGTGTTGTACTGTGTTAGCCATTATGAATGTAGTTAGAAGTCTAGCAAAATGACACCTTTTTTTGACTAACTCAGAAGACTACAATATGTGAGCTTTCGAGGCAACTTAGGCCCCTTCTTGAGGCAAGATGTAAGATCACATATTGTAATCTGCTTAGTTAGCCAATAAAAGGAGTCCTTTTACTTGACTTCTCACTTTATTTATTTTTATAGAGTTTCTGTAAAGAGCCACATTTTCCCCTGAGGATAAAGTGCTTTTGATCTATCTATCTATCTATCTATCTCAGCTCAATACAGTGTGCAGAGCAATTTAAACACATTCTGCTTCAGATAATATTATCACATTGTGGACATTGCTAAAAAAAAAACAATGGCTAGTATTTTCAGATATTTGGCTTACTCAAGAAACATGCACGAGACATTTAACAAATGACAGGCAACCATTCAGCTCAGGGTTATCTGGTGAGCTAATAGCGAAGTTGTCCTGATGTCTCGTCCAGATCCCTTTTGAAAGTTGTCATGGTTTCCGCTGCAGTCACATGACTCGGTAGTTTGTACAAATTCCCACAGCCCATTGTGTAAAGGCTGTAAGGTTGCTAAACAGTCAATGATAAGAACAAATACTGTAATGTGACAAACTATATATTTGCAGTGCCTATAAAAAAAAGTATTCACCCCTTGAAAGTTTTCACATATTATTATTATACAACATTGAACTTCAGTAAGTTGAATTTTTTTTTCACATTGATCAACAGAGAAAAACTTTTTAAAGTGAAAGTGAAAATAGATCTCTGCTGAGTGGTCTAAATTAATTATAAATATAAAACACAAAAGAATTGATTTCCTAAGTATTTACCCCCTTCAAGTCAGAATTTAGTACATGCACCTTTTGGCAGCCATTCAGCCTTGAGACTACATGCACAGGTCTCTCTCTATCAGCTTTGCACTTCTGGATGCTGACATTTTTCCCCCATTTCTCTTTGCAAGCTCTGTCAGGTTACATGGAGATTGTGAGTGAACAGCCGTTTTGAATTTTCAGTTGGACTGAGATCTAGACTCTGCCTTGGCTACTGCATGGCATTAACATTGTTGTTTTTAAGCCATTCCTCTATATCTTTGGCTTTATGATTGGAGTTGTTATCTTGCTGGTAAACAAATCTCCCCCAAGGTGCAGGGTTGTCGTAGACTTCGTGGGGTTTTCCTCCAGGATTTCTCCATAGTTTGCTGCATTCGTTTTACTGTCTACCCTCACAAGCCTTCCAAGCATCCCCACAGCAAGTTGCTTCCTCCACCATTCTCCATAGTGAAGATGCTGTGTTTTTGATAATATGCAGTGTTTTGCTTACGCCAAACATGATGTTTAATCTGATGGCCATTTTGCTGTAATCAGACCATATAAACATCTTCTGACAAACTTTAGAGATTTCCATGTGCCTTCTGCCAATCTCTAGCTAAGGTGTCATGCACGTTTTTTAACAGTGACTTTCTCTTTGCCACTGTGACTGGTGAAGCACCCAAGTAACAGTTGTCATCTGCAGTCCCTTGGCACTGTTATAGTTCCCATAGATCTCTTGGTGGATTCCGTTACTTGTCTACGTTTTGCATCATTGCTCAGTTTTTATGGATGACCTGCTCTGAGCAGAATTACAGCTGTGTCATACTCTTTCCATTTTCATCATGATTGATTTAATTGATTTAATAGATAGCAATAATAAAAATCCTCCGGTACTATTTAGAACAGTTGCTAAATTAACAAATGGGAATTCGGATCTACAGTGCAAAATACCAACAGATATTAGCAGTACAGACTTTATGAACTTCTTCAGTGAGAAAATTAAAAATATAAGATCCCAGATCTCAGCATCACAGTACAAAACTTATACTAGCTTACCAGACCCTGTCTCACACTGCATTCAGCACTTTAGTAAATTTAATCCTGTAACTGAGCAGGAAGTCTTAACGTTAATTTCTAAAATTAAGTCCAGTACTTGTTCCCTTGATCCAGTGCCAACAAAACTAGTAAAAAGTGCAATGTATGTTCTTGCGCGCCTATTCTAAGCATTATCAATAGTTCATTATGGCATGGCACAGTACATGATGCACTAAGAGTGTCAGTCATTAAACCTTTACTTAAAAAGTCAGACCTAGACCCACACATACTAAATAATTATAGGCCTATTTCAAATTTACCCTTTCTCTCTAAAATACTAAAAAAAAGTAGTTGCCAATCAGCTTCAGTCACACCTTACGCTTTACAATTTATTTGAGAAATTCCAGTCTGGTTTCCACACTGGTCATAGTACAGAAACAGCACTAACGCAGGTTGTAAACGACATTCTGATATCCTCTGAAGGAAACTCCACTGTAATTATGTTGTTAGACTTAAGTGCAGCATTTGACACCACTGACCATTCTATTTTACTGCACAGGCTAGAAAATGATGTTGGGCTTACAGACACCTTGCTCGCTTTGTTTAGTTCTTATTTATCAAATCAATTCCAGTATGTACAGAAATGCGCAGACAGTACTCCATCATTATACACAGAAGTTCAATATGGTGTTCCGCAGGGTTCAGTACTGGGACCTTTACTGTTTTCAATTTACATGCCTCCACTGGGATCTATCATTAGGAAACATAATGTTAATTTTCACTCGTATGCAGATGACACCCAGTTATTCCTTTCATTTAGATCAAATTAAGTTTCTCCGATATTGTCTTTAATTAGTTGTGTTAATGAATTAAAGGAATGGATGGATGAGAACTATCCATCCATCGTCTAACCCACTGAATCTGAACACAAGGTCATGGGGGTCTGCTGGAGCCAATCCCAGCCAACACAGGGCAGGAACCAATCCTGGGTAGGGTGCCAACCCACTGCAGGACACACACAAACACACCCACGCACCAAGCACACACTAGGGCCAATTCACCTAACCAGCATGTCTTTGGACTGTGGGAGGAAACCCACGCAGACACGGGGAGAACATGCAAACTCCACGCAGGGAGGACCCGGGAAGCGAACCCGGGTCTCCTAACTGCGAGGCAGCAGCGCTACCACTGCGCCACCATGCCGCCCTGGATGAGAACTATTTGTCTTTAAATACAGATAAAACAGAGATGTTAATTGTTGGAGGGAACGACGCTGATCACAACAATATTTTGTCATCATTTAACTAAGTTAAAAAACTCCTTGGTGGCAGGGCCCCGGGGGTGGATGAGATACGCCTGGAGTTCCTCAAGGCTCTGGATGTTGTAGGACTGTCTTGGTTGACACGTCTCTGCAACATCGCATGGACATCGGGGATAGTGCCTCTGGATTGGCAGACCGGGGTAGTGGTCCCAAAAGGGGGACTGGAGGGTGTGTTCCAACTACAGAGGGACCACACTCCTCAGCCTCCCTTGAAAAGTCTATTCAGGGGTTCTGGAGAGGACGGTCTGTCGGATAGTTGAACTTCAGATTCAGGAGGAACAGTGTGGTTTTCATCATGGTCGCGGAACAGTGGACCAGTTCTACACCCTTACCAGAGTCCTAGAGGGTGCATGGGAGTTTGCCCAACCAGTTTACATGTGTTTTCTGGACTTGGAAAAGGCATTCGACCCTGTCCTTTGGGGAATCCTGTGGGAGGTGCTCTGGGAGTATGGGGTACCAGACCCCCTGATACAAGCTGTTCGGTGCCTTTACATCCGGTGTCAGAACATGGTCCGCATTGCTGGCAGTAAGTCAAACCAGTTTCCAGTGACAGTTGGACTCCTCCAGGGCTGCCCTTTGTCACCGATTCTGTCTATAGCTTTTATGGACAGAATTTCTAGGCGCAGCCAGGGTGTTGAGGGGGTCCGGTTTGGTGGACTCAGGATTGGGTCACTCCTTTTTGCAGATGATGTTGTCCTGTTTGCTTCATCAGGCCGTGATCTTCAGCTCTCTCTGGATCGGTTTGCAGCTGAGTGTGAAGCGGCTGGGATGAGAATCAGCACCTCCAAATCTGAGACCAAGGTCCTCAGCTGGAAAAGGGTGGAGTGCCCTCTCAGGGTTGGGGGAGAGATCCTGCCCCAAGTGGAGGAGTTCAAGTATCTCGGGGTCTTGTTCACAAGTGAGGGAAGAATGGAGTGTGAGATCGACAGGCGGATCGGTGCGGCGTCCGCAGTGATGCGGGCTCTGCATCGGTCTGTCGTGGTGAAAAAGGAGCTGAGCCGTAAGGCAAAGCTCTCAATTTACCAGTCGATCTACGTTCCTACCCTCACCTATGGTCATGAGCTATGGGTAGTGACTGAAAGAACGAGATCGCGAATACAAGCGGCTGAAATGAGTCTCCTCCGCAGGGTGTCTGGGCTTTCCCTTAAAGACAGGGTGAGAAGCTCAGTCATCCGGGAGGGGCTCAGAGTAGAGCCGCTGCTCCTCCGCATTGAGAAGATTTAGATGAGGTGGCTCGGGCATCTGATCAGGATGCCTCCTGGACGCCTCCCTGGTGAGGTGTCCTGGGCATGTCTAACCGGGAGGAAGCCCCAGGGAAGATCCAGGACACGCTAGAAGGACTATGTCTCCCGGCTGTCCTGGGAACACCTTGAGATTCTCTCGGAAGAGCTGGAAGAAGTGGCCGGGGAGAGGGAAGTCTGGGCCTCTCTGCTTAAGCTGCTACCCCCGCGACCCGACCTCGGATAAGTGGAAGGGGATGGATGGATGGATGGAATCCCAATTAATTTTACTGAATCAGCCCGCAATCTAGTAGTTATCTTTGACTCTAGCATGCCATTTAAAGCACACATTACAAAGTTGCCCAAATCATGTTTCTTCCATCTTAAAAATGTTGGGAAATTAAGGCACTTTCTAAATAAACAGGATTCTGAGAAATCAATTCATGCATTTATTTCTAGTAAGATTGACTACTGCAATGCGGTGTTCACTGGCTGTTCAAACTGTTCTTTATACAGCCTCCAGTTAATCCAAAATGCTGCTCTAAGAATTATTACAAGCACAAGAAAATATGAACACATAACTCCAGTTCTTAAATCCTTACACTGGCTCCCAGTTAAGTTTAGGGCAGATTTCAAAATCCTCCTTTAAACATATAAAGCATTAAATGGCCAAGGTCCGGCTTACTTGTCTGAACTTAACATGACTTACAAACCAGAGTGCACATTAAGATCTCAAGATGCCGGTTTGCTTATGATTCCAAGGATTAATAAAATAACAGTGGGAGGTCGAGCTTTTAGTTACAGGGCCCCTAAACTGTGGAATGGTCTGCCTGCTACTATAAGAGGGGCCCCTTCGGTCTCAGCTTTTAAATCCTGGCTGAAGACTCACTACTTCAGTTTAGCATATCCTGACTAGAGCTGCTGATTAACTGTACAGACTGCATCTCTGTTGTTAGTCATTAGCACTAAAACATAAGTAACTTGATAGTTGTAATTTGTTACTAATCCTCACCTATTCTGTTGTTCTGGTGCCACGGCCCACCTTTCAAGTTGTTTTGCCTGCCTAAGGTAAAGTCATCCCTGATGGAGGATCGCAGGAATCGTGAGCTAGAGGGGTCCTTTTATCAGATTGGCTGGCCCAGCGCTGTCTCAGCTGTGGAATGGCCAGTAGGGGGAGGCAGTTTGATGGCTGAGGACTCCAAGACTCTAAACAAATCCAAATCATATTATGTGATATCATCTATTGTTAAATTCTGCTCCTTATTTGTAAAATTTTTATTTTTATACTGTATTGAGGATTTGTTCTGTTCTGTGTATTGTACTGTATTGTATTGACTCCCTTCTTTTTGATACCCACTGCATGCCCAACCTACCTGGAAAGGGGTCTTTCTTTGAACTGCCTTTCCCAAGGTTTCTTCATTTTTTTCCCTTCAAGTGTTTTTTTTTGGGGAGTTTTTCCTTGTCTTCTTAGAGAGTCAAGTTTGGGGGGCTGTCAGGAGGCAGGGCCTGTTAAAGCCCATTGCGGCACTTCTTGCGTGATTTTGAGCTATACAGAAATACATTGTATTGTATTGTATTGTAACTGGATATTCAGTGATTTTGATATTTTCTCGTCTTCATTCCCTGACTTGTGCTTTTCAGTCACCCTTTCACAGAGTTGTTTATCATGTTCTTTTGTCTTGGTCGTGTAGATTAGACCACCATACTGACAAAACACACATTGGACCTTCCAGATGTTACAGTCAACTGAAACTTTTATTGAACTAATGATGTGACTTCTAAAGCCAGTCATGATTTTGGTGTGCCACATTTAAAGAGGTGAATACTTATGTGATCCACTATTTAGTGTTTTGTATTTGTAATTAGTTTAGACCTCTTTGCAGAAATCTCTTTTCACTTTGACATTAAAGAGTCTTTTTCTGTTGATCATTGTGAAAAAGAGCTAAATAAAATCCACTGTGATTAAGTGTTGTATAACAATAAAATGCATAAAACTTCCAACGGGGTGAACACTTTTTATAGGCAGTGCATATATGTAAATACTTACAAGTATGCATTATGTATAGTTAAACACATATGTGATACCTGCTGCGTATACTTTTTTATTATGTGTGTGTCTTTTATTGGTATTCTTTTGTCCTTGACTGTTCTGAGTGGATGTGCAAATGAGAATTTCATTCAACTATTTACATTATGTACTATACACACATGACAATAGACTTCACTTGACATGATTTTTGACATGGCTTGAAGTGTCTATTGGATTCCACCTATGTGTCCCCAAGTACATGGCTCACCCTTTAAATCAGTGACTGTAGCAGTGCCTTTAAGAATTCTGAATTCGGCCTCTGTGTGACCTTCTCTACTCACAACTAAAGAGGTTTCACACCCTTAAGGCTCTGGATGCACTTGGTTGCTCTACCTTCCATAGCCCCATAGCCTGCTTTGTCCTTTCTGTATCATGATGAACAAGAAGTGCACGTGGTGTCTCACCATTTGTGAGCAGAATGTCTCTTCATTTCATGTCTCTCCGTTGTAATGTTGTGCCAATATAAACCCTAAATGCTTTTTTTTTGAGTTTACTTCCTCTAGGTTCCTTTAACTTACCCATCTCATCACCCATCTTATATTGCCTTACAAATGCAGGCTCCTAAAGACTCTTAAGCCACAAACATTTATATGAGTCTCTCTATATATAAAAGAAAATCCTGGAATGTAAAACCCAGGCGACGAGACATGATCTTCTCGGAAGTTCTCGAAAGACATTTTAAAGACCCGCGAAACAAAAAAGACAGACAACGGAGCATCTCGCGGGGCCGTGGAACATAAGATTCTTGCAAGACACGCAAGTTGCAAAACATTCAGTCATGTGAAGTCACGTGGCACACACAGATCCTGTGCCTTTAGCAAAGAGGAAAGAGCAGCGCGGAGAACAGACACCCAAGGCGCGATACATATGCAGAGAAAGGTACAGAATGTGAAACCAGTAACAGTTGAAAGTATTGTAGCGTCCTAGCCAAGCTGAAGCCTTTTTTGTTTTAAGTGACTGTTGGGTCCGCTCGAGGGAGGGCAGAGTAGCCTACAGCACGGCATACTGATAGCTGGGTGCTGATTGATGCGGTAGGGGGAGACGAGATCCGTGGGAGGAGGGGTTGGAGAGGGTGCTACAAAGTTGTGTTTGGGGTACGCAGTCGGCGATTGTTAAAGTAGAAGTTTTGTGACACTTTATTACGTAAGTCGCTACAGTATCAAAAAAAAAAAAAGATCGCACTGACAAAAAACAAAAGGAAATTAGTTTAAGTCAGAGAATTTTAAAAACGGGGTTGAACTCAAATGCATCTATTGGTTACTTTGCAAAGAAATTAACTGCTGATGATGTGGATCGTTTTGTCTGTGCTGAAATTCCAAACAGAGAAACCTATCCTAAATTATGGCACAAAGTCATTAAACACAAGTCTCACAGACCTCATTTAAAAGATTCAGCATAGTGGGGCACGAAAGATTCCAAATATTGTTTTTACAGAAGTTCTGAACTAAAAGTGAAACTAAAGAAATAGCAACGGGAGGGCAGAGTTCAGCACGGATGACTGATAGCTGGGTACTGATTGACACGGTAAGGGGGAGACGAGACCCCTGGGAGGAAGGGTCGAAGAGGGTGCTAGAAAGTTGTGTTTGGGGTACGCAGTCGGCGATTGTTAAAGTAGAACTTTTGTGCCACTTTATTACATCAGTCACCACAGTATTAAAAAAAGATAGCACAGATCGCATTGACGCAAACAAAAGGAAATTAGTTTAAGTCAGAGAATTTCAAAAACGGGGTTTAACTCACATGCATCTATTGGTTACTTTGCAAAGAAATTAACTCCTAATGATGTGAATAGTTTTGTCTGTGCTGAAATTCCAAACAGAGAAACCTATCCTAAATTATGGCACAAAGTCATTAAACACCAGTCTCACAGACCTCATTTAAAAGATTCAGCATATTGGGACAGGAAAGATTCCAAATATTGTTTTTACAGAAGTTCTGAAATAAAAATGAAACTAATGAAATAGCAACAATTCAAAGAAAAAAATATCTTACAAGTGTGTTTCTGGAAAACCAAACACCGGGGTTGGCGAGCGAAGCGAGCAGGAGGCGAAGCCCCTAGTACAGGGGTCCTCAATCCCAGTCCTGGAGAGCCGCAGTGGCTGCAGGTTTTTGTTCTGACCTGGTTGCTTAATTAGAAAGCAATTCTTGCCAATAAAGCACTAACAAGCTATGAAATTAAATTAACTCTGCTATGTCAGGTCATTCACATATCCTAGATTTTCTTTCCCTTTCTATCATGCAAATGATTTGAAGGCTAAAATGGACGAGTAATTCTCAGTCCTTCACTTTTTTCTCTTCATTTTTCTTCCAAGTATTTAATTAAACCCAATAGTGCAGATAAATACACACAGGTGTAAATGTAAATAAGCTAAATGGAGAAATGCTGCTCTCTCTTGTCATTTGCATGTTATTGATAATAAGGAGCAATTAAAATAGCTGTTTAAGACAAAATTAAGCAATAAGGGCTCAAAATCACTAAAGTGAAGCAGAAGTGTTACTTTAGCAATAAGTGCTTTTTATTAAGCAACTGGGTTGGAGCAAAAACCTGCAGCCACTGCGGCTCTCCAGGACCGTGATTGAGGACCCCTGCCCTAGTAGACTAAAAGTCTGTAAACTTATGACTCATGACTTCCAGTTTGTTTCTCTTAAGTTTCTATGGTTAAGCTAAACTGTAAAGGGTGTTTGTCATGGACTTACAACTAAGGAGGTGTGGTAGGTGTTTTTCAGTCTTGTGGATAACTAGGTTTATGTGCATGGGCGTAGTGTGTCTTTTACAGGGTCTGATTTTAAGGGTACGCCAGGGATATGTCTGGTTTCTGCACAGTCACTCAAGTGGCTTCCTCCTCTGTCCCCAGGCACCAAGGCCATGGCTACCTGCTTGTTCTGTCAGATCTGTCAAAATCAAAATGCCTAAACTCAACACGTGAGCCTGTCACAGTAAATTAAAGGACACAAGGAAAAATATCTTAAGCTAAGAAAAAAATGTAAGAACATACTGCTCAAGGTATCAATTCATAACACCGCTTGGAATCCCCTACCTGATTTGTACAGTGCATGTGCACTGATTTGTGCTCAGTCACACACTACATGAGCTACATCAGGACTGTGCATGCACAAATGTTTCAGAGCACTTGAGGTGTTTTCCTTTGACTGGATAGCATCTCTGTAAATCAAATTCTCTTTGAGCTCTTTGATTGAATACCATGTACATCATCCATCCATCCATTATCCAACCCGCTATGTCCTAACTACATCATAAAGAACTAAAGTATAGGTTTATAAAGTTGATGGGACCATAATTGTTCTAATCAACATACAACACATTTCCACTGTCTGGCACCATCATTAGTGAGTACAGATACCTTACCATGAAAACTCTCTCTTTCCTACTTGAAAAATCCCGGAACACTTTTGTCGTAACCTAACAGGTGCAAATTCTAAACCTGACAGCGGTAAGGCGTTCCATTACTTCTGTCATTTAATTAATGGCAATACTGGACCAATTTAGAATGGCTACAGAACCTGAGATGCACATTATCAAGACATTAGTTGAAATCTGCCACCCAGAGAAAAAACACGGACCCTCAGATAATGTGGAAAAACTCCCCATTCTTTGGACAGAATCAGAGAATAAAGGAGTTTATCCACATAGACTTTCGAGTTTGAACTTATCCAAATTGTGCACAGACATTATAACTACCTTCACGTTAAAATGTAATAGAAAAATAACTTGATCCATCACAAAAATATTCATTATACTTTTTATGTAATTAATATCAATAATTATCATAGATCAGTGGATCTCAAACTTAGACCTGGGGACCTTATGTAGCTGCAGTTTTTGCTCTAACCAGATCCTCAGTCAGTGAGCCCTTTTACTTTGAATTGATCCCATTTAATTAGCTCTTTTTTGTTTCAAATTTATTGTATATTTAGAATAGCACAGCAGTGTGATCTTTCCATTTATAAGAGATTTAGAGATATGTATATTTCTTCCATAGCTTTAACCTCCTTGGAGTTAATCCAGAGTGTGACTTTTGCTCAGAATTCTATGTAAATATGGTTAAGCCTGAGTCCAACTTACTGTGATGTGCAGTAATCCACTTTACAGTGTCCGGATAACTCTTGGGACGGTATTATGCTGCCATCTGGTGGATTAAATAACATCATGCTGCAAAATACCATGAACATTTCTATGTGCTCTGCCATTTTATGGTCATTCTATGATAACTCATCAATATTCATGCATGGTGCTCATCCTTCAACCAAAAACACCAAGGCAAATAAAAAGGCATAAAGTCAGTTTTAGAGCAAACTGAATCAAAACCTTTGCTTGAATCAAGAGATAGTGATGAGGATTTGAATTGGTCATCAGACGTTGACAGGCATAGTGGAATTAACACCCGTTCTGTAGATTCTGACCTGTCAAGTTAAAGTGCTGTTCATGTTTGGTGTTGTTTCCATACTCCTGCTGACAATCCTGCGCCTCCTCGTTGCCCATTTTCAGGTACTCCATGTTGATGTTTTGTTAGTTGCATGTTTCTGTTAGACATAAGAACATTTTTTGTTGTTGAAAAAAAATGTACTGCTTTTGGCATTTTATTTTCTAGGAGAATTCATAACACTAAGGAGGCTACAAACTTAACTCTCTCTGTTGTTTTCCTAATAATTTTACCTTTTTTTTAGTAGTTTGTTTCCTTAATTGAATTCTAATAATAACCATTAGCGACAAGCAGAGCCGAAACCCGGGCCGATGACACAGAGTGCCACTACTTTAACGTCAGACCCACTAACATGATCATTAGAAAACAGTTGATTAAATAACCAGAACACCTGGGGGAATAAAATAGTTAAAAATCACCACATTGTCCCCATGTAACATTCATAAATGCTATAAAAATGACCACATTTAGTTTGTAATTTCTATTGACCGCAAAAAACATAAAGATAACAGCCAGATTATTTAGGCTACGACAGGCAGTGTAGTGCCGAACCTATGTTACAATGTTATTCCGCGTGCCGACATAATTCTAACAATTTTCTTATATATGGTATTAAAATTGGCCCGGTTAATAATAAGCCCATTATGGGTCTTGTTCAGAAAGCGGACACCATCTCCTTCTTATTGTTTGTTTTAGACTGGCCTACCCCTACTACAAACCCTGAACTTAAGGTTCGTGGGGGTAAGGCCACGTGCACCAGGGTCCCTAATCTTAAAAATTTAGAGTAGGTGCCTAATCTTAAAATAGTGTAAGGGTGCCTAATCTTAAAAACAAGTGGCGTCCGCTTTTGGCAGAGTAGCATCTGCTTTCTGAACAAGAGCCGCCCAGCGTCCGCCCATTATAACTGGATCTTACATTATTACGCATTCAGTATTTTAAAATACATAGGATCATATGTGAAAAGAATGTTCTGTCAAATGTTTTTTTTATAACTACGTCCGGTGGCTTTATTTTTGGTTCCAGTTATTTGACTAAAATAAGCAGTTTGTTTCTTAAAGCAAGAAACAGACCTTTTTATAGCTTTACTTGTCTCATCAGTTTTTAAACGTGGACTGATGTTTAGTTTAATAAAGTCTTTGTACACTTGACTTTCACAGCATAACAAACACACTGCACGATCCTCTTGTTTTACAAATCCATATTCATTCGCCCAAGAGTCTTGAAAAGAGCGAACATCAAGGTTTTGTCTTTTATGAGTCATTTTAGGGCAGTATATCTCTCTCTATATAAAATCCAAAGTCTTTCTGTCTGTCTGTATGTTAGTCCGCTTTTAGAACTACTTAACGGATTTAAATCGGGTTTTTTCTATAATTAGCTTTATCATTCCAGTTGATTTTGCGACTTCTCTCATTGCGCTATTTATCATAGTTCGCTTGCAGGAGCAATATATTCGTGTGACGTCAGGAGTGGGGAGCTGGGCAAGGGTCTCCTCGCTGTCCTGTTTTACTAATACGCGGGCGGAGCCTCGGGACACGGCTAGTTACTTAATAATAACAAGGGGTTTCTTTTAACTTACCACGGCCGGCACTGAACACATGGTTTTCCCTTTACACGTGAATCGCATGCAGAAAATGTAGGCGGGGACGCGAATCGCGAACGCATGCGCTGTAATTAAAATATACGTGTTTACTATATTTCAGTTCAGTCAGAGTGCCATTGAAAATTGTTCCGTGTGCCAAGGTTGCCGACCCCTGGGCTAGGAGAAACTGAAATTGGTTGGAACAAAAACCTGCAGGCACAAGGGGGCCCAGGACTGAGTTTGAGAAGCACCATACTTTATATCCATGTAAGATGGTAAACAGTAGTTTAGGTTTAGCAAAGCCCTTTACTCGTTGCTCCTTTATTTGCAGTCTCTTACATCGTGAAGTAGACTCACCTGAGCTCTGAAGCAATCCATTTAACGGGAGGAAAGGAGACTTGGGCCAGTGAGAGGAAAGGGGCAGGGGACTGAGCCGCCGTTGTTGCCACCCCACTGTGCACGCCCCTGCCACTCCACTCCTTGAGCTCCTTAGCTATAAAAGATGAATCCCAAACAGGAAATTGCCAGCCATTCATTCTGGAATCGGCTCAACATGAAGAATCTACAGAGAGACCAGAGATGCTATTTGGTGAGTCTTCCATTGCTGTTACTGATATTGCTTCCCTACCCACCCACAACATCTGGCTTTTAAATAACAATTCCTCAATCATTTTATGTGTTTTGGTTGTCTGTTGGTTTTACACTACATTCCCACTCACACCTCTTGCCCGGCATTTCCACAGACTGATCCCTAAATCCATTTGTTTGTTGTTCAAGCTGGCAAATGTGTTACTTTCGGCATATAAAAGCCGTGCGTCTAGTCAGAGATGACATACTCTAAAGCTGCGTCTTGAAGTAACCTCTTGACTCTTACATAAGAGGCGCTGGCAGTGAGGAACAGCCCTCACTTTGAGGCACCACATGGCTTCCCACTCTGCTTTTTTGTGGCTTGTGCACTTCTACAAGAAAGGAGGGCTCTCCCTTCAAGTATCTGGGTCGATTCCGAACATTCCTCACATACTTCTGCCCGTACTGAGCAGCGCATGCTTTTACCCTCTCAGAAGAAGTTATTTGTAAAATGTAAAATATGTACAATTTCCAGAGGCCTTCCCAGATGAAAATGAGCGTCACGCCACTGAAAATTAGACAGAGGAGCAATGTGAAGGGCAAGCAGGCAAGTGCAAAGGAAAAGTGGAAACAATTTGAGGAAAATCAAAGGAGGGGAGGTGATGACAGCCAGAAATTAGGGAGCAGTCTGCATAACGTGAGACTTCAGAGGACAAGTCCACAGGCCCTGTGAAATGTTTCTGGTATAAACACAGCGGGGCTGTAGAACTGTGACCATTATGGGGGAAAGTTGGATTCACAAATTAATGCCAGAATAGGAGAGCTGGATGTGATTTCTCAATAAGAAAAGCTTTTTCTCTGAATTTAATGTCTTTATTTATTTATCTGGTTTAGTACAATGCTATATACTGCATACCCTGCCATTGTTTCTTAAACTTTGTGAAGTGCCTTGAGCATAGGAAAGGCGCTATATAAATAAAATGTAGTATTATTATTAACATAGTATTCTCAAACTTGCTTACACAAACTTGGAGCCTATCCTGGTACCATCAGATGTATGGCAGGAACCAACTTTGGAAGGTGCAGCATATACTCCGACTGGAGAGCAGTTTTTTTTTTTAATGAACTTGTTTATTTACTGAACCTGCCTGACCTAAATATAATGTGGAGCCTGAGCCTATCCTGGCAGCACTGGGTGCAAGGCAAGAGCCACTATATCATTCTTGTACTCACACAGGGGAGCTGTATCTTTTCTTTTTAATTAACTTTTTCATTTACTGAACCTGCGTGATCTAATTATATTTTCATTAGATGGCAAGGCCGGAACCAACCCTGGATGGGGCACCAAGGCATCACAGAACACATTCATTCATACAAACTGAGTGAATTTGGAATTGCACATCAAAACAAGATGTCTTCAGAAAACAGCCACTTGAAAATGGAGAGAACATGCAAACTGCACACAGCCAGTGCCCAAGCCAGGAACCCACCACATTATTACAATCAGATCTGACATTTGAGCTTGTTAAACTCAAGCCATACCTGAAAATTGATCAGACTATAAGACGAACACTGATGGGGTAAGCATCAGTCGAGAGATTCGGACTCCTGTGAATGAGGTCAGCAGACTCTTTTACTGTATTTGTTATTGTAATTTTAGAGTAACAACTATGCTGAAATTATGGCAGAATCCTAGAAGTCAGTGTAGATTGGTAAAGGAAGAAACTGGAGATGGCACTAGGGGTCAGTGGGAAGTGGGAGACTCGGAGTGGACAGAGTTTCAAGGCAGACTGGGAGTTAATGTCCAAACTAGGAGAAGCAGACACTCCAGGAGACACCAGGATTAAGTGTGAACTGGGAAAAGTGGATAGTCCGGACACATGAGGAGTCACTTCAAAGAGAGAGAAATGGAGTGTCAATGAGATTCTGGGAGTCGGGGACAAAATTGGGAGGACTGAAGTCTTCAGGAGAAGAGGAAATAGTGGCAGTCTGTGGATGGATGTTGGGTCAGATAATTTGGATTCACAGAGGAAAGATAAGCCAGTTTGTCAGTTACGTGGAAAGGTGACATTCATAAAACTGCCACCTTGTTAATGTACTTATACCAAAATATGTCTGTCACCCAGTTTCAAAACCAGCTTTGGACAATTCAGGGTTGCATGGGGCCAAGAGCCTATGCCAATAGCAATGCAGCAACCAACCTTGGTTGGGATGACAGTACATCCCAGGACACTCTTTCCCATAAGGGGCAAATTTAGATAAATTAATCTAGGAGGAACACAAGAATACCAGGGCCGAACTCATTTAGACATGGGGAGCATAAGCAAACACAGCAGAGATAACACCTAGGGCTCTGGAGCTGTGAGGCACCAGGGCCATCCATTCTGCCACCCTGTATGTTGGCATTTCGAGTTATTCTTTTATTTGCCTGCTTGTGCAATGGTATACTACTATTACTCATTTTCTCTTGCAAGTGTATATTCATTTTATTGTTATTCTATATGCTGTACCAGAAATTGACATGAATAATTAATTTCTTAGATGAAGTTAAGGGGCATCTGATTTGTTACAGTCACAGCAAATTAGACAAAGAGGAAAATTTATGATAGCAAACGATTTGTTACAATAAAGTCAGAGTTGAAAATACTCCAGTAAGATTTATAAAAACCTGATCAAAACATTAGCAGTGTGGCCTGAGCATGGACACGGTGGACTGATATGAATAGTACACAAGGGAAGGATTTGCACGTAACACAAACACTTTGTTGTTTTTCTCCTCTGCCATGAGAGTCAAAGACAGTGCCTCAGATTAAGACCAGTGACCCTGCCTCTTACTCAACCCATGATCCCACCTCTGACCCTGCCTCATCTGGGCTAAATAAACCTCCAAGACAGGAAGTCGACAGCATTTTAATGTAAGCGAATGCAAGTAGAAAGGAATACACAGTGAGAGGTTTAAAACTTGAAAATACACCTTGTGAGAAGGACCTGGGAGTCACCGTGGACGATGCCATTAAGTAGGCTAATGTGTGGAGTACAAGTCAGGGGGTTAATACTTAAGTAATAGAACTCACTGTTAAGGCCTCACCTCTAGTACAGCAGGCAGCTTTGGTTTCCAAATTGTTAAAAAAGATGTAGCAGCACCAGAAAAAGTCCATAAAAGAGCAACTAGTCTGATTCAACAATTAAGCGGTACGGGGTTTGAGGAGAGATTGAAGGAGCAGATCCTTTTCAGTTTAAGCAAGCAGAGACTGAGAGGTGACATAAGTGTTTAAAAGTGTGATGGGAATTAGTACAGTGGATCGAGACTGTGACTTTAAAATAAACTCTGCAACAAGAACATGGGAGACATGGGTAGAAACTTGTTAAGGGAAGGTTTCACGCAAAAGTTAGAAGGCTGTTCTTTATGCAAAGAACCACAGATCCAAGGAATAAATTACCACAGAGTGTGGTGAGGAGCAGGACTTTAAGGACCTTCAAATCTCAACTTGGTGTTATTTTAGGCAATCTGGGTGACTAGGATGGACAAGCTTGTTTCTAGTTTGATAGCTCAACATGAAGGAATGAGCACTGACTTTGCCATATACTGTCATTTTTTCATTTCCAACAAGTAAAGCCCACTTGTCATGGTTCACACAGAGTTGTTCCCCGACTCAAGATTATTCTTTGTGTATTGCATTTTTTGTTATATTTCAAAAAGTGATTTTTTTTATTGGTGGGCTGGTACCCTGCCCAGGGTTTGTTTCCTGCTTTGCGCCATGTGTTGGCTGGGATTGGCTCCAGCAGACCCCCGTGACCCTGTAGTTAGGATATAGCGGGTTGGATAATGGATGGATGGATTTTTTTATCAGTTCAGTTCAGTCTATGTCGTCTTTGTGTTATACTGTGATATGTATGGATATTGTGGTGTAAATGCCATAGTGGGTGGACTGGCATCATGACTGGGATGAAGGGTATATGCATCCCGGCCAGAGTGGCTTCTGTTTCTGGCGTGAGAGAGTAATGGATAATAGATAGACTGGAGGATACGGCATATAAAGAACAGTCATTCCCTGAGCATGTTAGGTGGCAGTGTTCTCCTAGGCTAGTCCCAGTTTGAACACCCACAGGGTTACATGGGGTGTGTAATTTGGAAACACAGCACCGTTGGGATCCTTGAGGGCCACTAGTGTCTGGGACTTCGCTGCTCTATAGAACGTCAGCCAGGCCAGAAGTATTTCCCAGTTGTAATTCTATGGCACCAAAAGTAGTCCCAGGTCAAGTATTAAAGAGACCAATTTACCTCACCCTTGAGGTCATGAACAACACTTGCTGGAGGAGATAAGGAGAACTTAAGGAGGAGAGAAGGACAAACAGAGGAATTGTATTATGGCTGTTTGTTTATGAGAGAGGATATTGTTATGCCTTGCTTGGCTGGCACAGGGCAGGAAATCTTGCAAAGAGAGCGAGAAGCCACCCAGCATGCCAGTGCGGACGGGCAGGAGCCACTAAGAGGTACTATGCCCATCAGTGGCAATAGAACAGCACAAGTCCTTTTAGGTAGCTAAGACATGGTACATGAGGTGGGCTCATGTTTCCCCACTGAGAGAAAATGCCTTTAATACCTGCCATATTAAGGCTAAGCACCTTTAATACCTGCCATGTTAAAGCCAAGCTCAGGTTGGGGATATTGTGGTACAAAGAGAGTAAGAAGCCACCCCAGCATGCCAGTGCGGATGGGCAGGAGCCGCTAAGAGGTACTATGCCCATGAGTAGCAATAGACCAGCACAAGTCCTTTTAGGTAACTAGGAGGCGGTACATGAGGTGGGCTCATGTTTCCCAACTGAGAGAAGATGCCTTTAATACCTGCCATGTTAAAGCTAAGCTCGGCTTAGGGATATCGTGGCACAAAGGCCACTAGAGGGCACTTTAGTCATATCTCTTGAGAGGGCCACCGTTGCTTGAAATCTCTGGGCTTTAACATGGTTTATATAGGCCAACACCTCCTATAGAAGGGATATGTCTGAAATTTACATTGACACTCATTTGCTTAGCAGATCTTTTTCACCAAAGTGACTTACAAAAAATGCCAGCATCATGCAGTAAACATCAGACTGCAGGACCGCTTTGGAACAAGTGGTTACAGGACAAAGTTACAAAATTGATCAGAACAAAACTCAAGTGAGTTACAATTCATGGGTTAGAAAAACCTAACAGCTGATATCAGTTTGACAGGAATTCACCAAACATGAGAGTCTTCAAATGTTTCTTAAACACATTGAGAAGTCAGAAGTTCAAATGGATGTGGTCAGCTTGTTCCACTAGGTAGGAGCTACTCATGTAAAGAGTCAGGATTGATGCCATGCAGGTGGTATCAGCAGATCTCAGGGGGCAAGAAGGAGCATAGGACCTCACAAGTGTCTCCATATGTATTGGTGCAGACAAGCATGAAGGATCTGAACTTAATACATGCAGCTACAAGAAGCTAATATAGTGATCTGAAGAGAGGAGTGACATCTGCCCCCCTCGGCTGGCTGAACACCAGACATTTTGAATCATTGGGAATTGGGATTTAAGTTGACCTGGAAAGAAAGGCCAGAGCATAGAGAAATAGAGAGATGGGTGGTGAGAGTAGGACTGTACTGTATGCTGGGCCTCCCAGAGGTGCGGATGTCTGCTGACAGCAAGGCAGAGGGGCCGCAGTGTTTTGTGTTTGCTTTTGTTTACTTGGCTGCATAGTGATTTTCCTGGGTTCACCCCCTTCTCGTTTATAATAAATGCATCATTTGT
This sequence comes from Polypterus senegalus, assembly GCF_016835505.1. NCBI lineage: Eukaryota > Metazoa > Chordata > Cladistia > Polypteriformes > Polypteridae > Polypterus > Polypterus senegalus. Next base: position 54,261,558 of record NC_053166.1, read on the forward strand.
TATCTGTTTGCATTTCTTGGCATCATTCTAGTGTGGGGAGGTACCATTTATTAATGTGTTTTACTGCGTCCTCTTCCTTGTCTAATCTGAGAGCTGCTTTTGAGGTGGAAGGACAGGTCTGTTAAACCCGCTAGCAGGTCTCTGAATTTGATTAACTGTTGGGCCAGAAAGCTGCTGTGGATTTTCAGTTTAACTTAAACATTCACATGTGTTAAAATCAAGCTGTTTAGTTTAGTCCTTTTTAATCTGATCAAACTCAAACCTGAGGTCAAACTTTGCTTTTCATTTTCACCACTCTCTTACGGGAGGATAATCTACACTAAGCAGACATTTTAACCCGTTTTCTTTCCACTACTGAATTATGGAATGCTGGATTCCATCCTACACAGAGTACCTGAAGATGACCATGCAGACATGGAGAGGCAATCAGGAATTGAACTTGGGTCCTCAGTCCCGTGAGACAGCCGCGCTAACCACTATGCCACCATGCCGTTTCCTTTCATTTATGTTTTTCTTTGTAGTGGTTGTCCAGTTTCTGCCATTGTTCTGCAGTCAGTAATTGGCCTCAATTATTTGAGGAGCGTTTGTAAGAAATGAGAACATTGAGTCTCCTTCTGTTCTCACTACATAAACAATTGTCCTGTTTTCACAGCTTTCGGCTCTCTTTGAGCTACTTAATCATTTTTTTTTGTACATTCTTGTTAACTCTTTATTCTCTCTTCCGCTTGTAAATTGCTCACCCATCCAGAATGGGGCCGGAAGCACAGGACACATAGTGGACACCATGCACACCCACCCATACTGAGTCATACAGAAACAATTTGCAACAAGCCAGCACAGCAAGCCCACACTATTTTATTTATTTATTTATTTATTTATTTATTATAATATTTATTACTATTTAATTTAATATTGTTTCTTTGTATCAGTATACTGCTGCTGGATTATGTGAATTTCCCCTTGGGATTAATAAAGTATCTATCTATCTATCTATCTATCTATCTATCTATCTATCTATCTATCTATCTATCTATCTATCTATCATATAGTGTCTATCTATCTATCTATCTATCATATAGTGCCTTTCTATCTATCTATCTATCTATCTATCTATCTATCTATCTATCACAGACACATGGAGAACACGCAAACAGGCAGTGTCCATGTAGCGTATTGAATCCAAATCACTGGAGGTGTGGGGCAGTAGCACAGGCCATCCTGCTGTTAAACTGTCACCTTTAAGTGTGACAGTTAACCAACAGGGGGCAGCAGTGCAAACTGCTATGCACCTTAAGCCATAATTGTTAGTTCCACCCTATCCACTTTTATGTTACCACCCCTCACTATAATAACAGATATTCAGAAGGAAAAAAGTCTTGAGTTAATGTAAGTCCCCCTAATTTAGGGTGTTCATTAGAAATGTAATTATTTACTTCATGAGGTAGAAATACATAATAAAAAAAGAATAGTTTCATCAGATTTTTGAAGTATTAAAAAGTGTGTCAATATATATAAAGTGAAGATTCTTGAACTGTAATAGAAATTTGTCATTTTTACCCTCTGATAGAGGTCCATAGAGGGCTAGATCCCTACTAAAAAACCAAAAAATAAAATAACGTCATATTCATCACTGACCATTAAATCAATCAATCAATCAATCAACATTTATTTATATACCACATTTTCATACAAAAAAATGTAGCTCAAAGTGCTTTACAAAATGAATAGAAAAATAGAAGACACAATAAAAAATAAACATAAGTCAACATTAATTAACATAGAATAAGTAAGGTCCGATGGTCAGGGTGGACAGAAAAAACAAAAAAAAAAAAACTCCAAAAGCTGGAGAAAACAATATAAACAGTCTAAAATGATACCCCACGTGCCTTATGTTTGAACTTTCTCATTTGTTAACCTTCTGTGAATAGCTTTTAGAGGGGTAGGACCACCAGTAAAGAATCAAGTATCGGAAATTTTATCATATTTGCGACCAACAACCTCAAGATGGCATAAAACGCCACTCCCCATGCCTAGAACACGAAGTTTTGTGAAAAGGAGTACCTTTCAGCCCTCATATCCCAATAGGGGGTGAACTCCTGGGGTCAGTTGATGTAGCATGCACAATTTCAAGTCTGTCTGATCATTTTTGCTAGAGATGCCTATTGCTTTACTCTTTATCTTAAGGGTGTAAATATGGTCCAAAATGGTCTAAAAATGAGGATTTTTAGGGGTAACTCTTAAAAATGCTGGTTCTTTAATGGCGTTTTGTGGTTCTTTACTGGGCTGTGTGGTTCCTCATAGAACTATTGCTTGACAAAGCACCATTTTATTCTGGGAAGGGCTCTTTGCAGATGAAGTCGGTTCTTTGTGTTTTGAAAAAAAGTCCCAACATGCAGAAGAAACCTGAAGTCTTTAATGTGTGGTAAAATATCTAGCAGGGCACCAACAGATTAAGAAAACCTGAACATAACCTGCATGATATACCTGAACGTTTGCAGCAAGAGCCCTTTAAAAATCATGACTCATTGGTATTGTACGGCCCAGTTACCATCTATTCATGGTTATTTACTGTATGGACTTGTTATAGATTTAACTAAATCAAGGTTCTTTCTGGAACCTTCATCTGGATGGCTCTTTTGGGAACCAAAAATGGTTTCCCTATAGCATCGCTCTGAAGAATCACTCTGGCATTTTTATTTTTAAGAATGTAGAGGGTCAAAAATAGAGGGGAACCCCAAAAAGCTTGACGTCTGGCATAACTAGACATCACGATGAGTCAAATGGTAAGTCATAACTGGGGGTTTTCCTATAACGGTAAGTTAGGACAAAAAAACTGAAGTGGTTTCAAAGCATTCCTCAGTAATTCTTAAGAACTCAATAAGAGCCAAACCTTAGTGGCATTCAATACCAGAGAACAGAACACACGCACAAATCTCTTTCAAATTCTTCGTCCTGGTTGTTATGTTCAAAGCAGAAATAGTGAAATGACAACGTGCTCAGCAGACACTGACCCCCAACTGAGAAGCTGCTTGGAGTGAAAACCATCAGCCAGTGGGGGGCATCAACAAGAAGTTTAGGAGACCATTCTTTGGTTGGAATGCCTGCTTCCTTCTCGCACCCCTCAATTACAATCACGGAGACCACCTTTAGAGGAAGAACCGTAAATAAGCACAGATACAAATCGATGAGAAACTTTTTCCTTTTTTTTTTTTTTTTTGGTCCTGGGAGAAGTCGAAGGTCACTGCTGTCAGGGCACATCTTGTTCCGTTTAGCAAATGCACTTTTGCGTCGGAGGCTTCTGGGTCCTGACGTAGCGGGGAAACAATAGAGTTTGCAGGGCTGGCAGTGAAGAGGCCCTGTTTATCCAGGATGAATTTCCCATGACAAATGCGGTCAGATCATGGTTTGTGGTGAGAAGCATATTGCAATTTCTTTACAGAATTAAAAAATAAATAAAAGCAGCAGAATGTGCCATTATTCTGCCGCGCATGTGTTTTCAATTTGCAAAGCCGGCTCGCTTTTACTCAACAATGCTCTTTGTTCCTTTTCCTCCAGTTTTACAACATCGCTGCTCTCTGCCCACGACGCAGTTCTCAGGTCGCCAATCTCCCCAGCAGTCAGAGATCATTTTTCCTCCTCTTTGCTGTTTTATTTAAGGATGTTTTTGTTGGCCGCGGACTGCATTCTAATCAGACCCAAGGTCCTTTTCCCAAGCGAGACGCCCGCCCCCATCATGACAAATCACTTTTTCTTCCTTCTTTTTAAGCTCCTTTTGGGAAATTCTGGCAAAGAGTCAGAGGGACACAGACGAGGCTGTTACTCTGAGGCACCCAGGGGTGGGTGGTCTGCTGCCAGCTTGATGGGAGCCACTCTGCGGGGCCCGACCAAGCAGCCAGAGGAGGCCATGGGACCAGGCTGGGTGGGCGCCTCCACTCTGGCACCACGTCCTTCTCCGGTTTCAGTAGAAGGACGAGCCCTGACTGAGCAGAATTAATATCTGGCCATACCCTTTAACCACGTTCTGTAAAAATCAGAGCATCTGACAGGCAGCTGGACACGTGACAGGTGGGAGTCGATGTAGGGCCCCACTGATCACACAGCACTCAGGACAGAGTGGTAGGCACTGCGTGTAGCCTGGCACTTTGTTTAGCTTGGAGCTCCCCCTGCTGTCTACTTTGTGCAAGTCACACATTCACGCTTCTGCATGCTCAAGAAGGCTCTAATGTTTTATGCCGTAAGGATGCATGGGCCATCTGACTCATCCTAACACCATCTGGTCTCCAAGTGGAATAAGAACAGTGGCCGTGAGTACATTTAAAAAAGGGACAGAACTGCAGCTGCACTGGTCTTACTGAGGACACAGCAGCAGTCCGTTGCCTGGCATCCATTGTGCCCACAAACTCGTGTCTCTTCTGTTTCAGTTGAATGTTTGTTATCTATAGTCAGACAAGGAAGACCAACACCAGGTGTGCCCAATCAAATAATGAAATAACGATTTCATTTTAATATACAGCGGCATAGTGGTGCAGCGGTAGCACTTCTTCCTTGCAGTAAGGAGACCAGAGTTTGTGTCGCAGGTCCTCCTTGTGTGGAGTTTGCATGTTCTCCCTGTGTCTGCATGGGTTTCCTCCCACAGTCCAAAGACATCAATATTAGTTGGGCTGGTGGTACTAAATTGGCCCTGGTGTGTGATTGCGGTGTGTGTGTGTTTTGTCCTGTAATGGGCTGATGCCTTGTCCACAGTTTGTTCCTGCTTTGCGCCCTATGCTAGCTGGGATAGGCTGTAGCACCCCCCATGACCCTGTCCAGGACTTAACGGGTTCGACAATAACTGATTTTAAACATTTATAAATGGCCCTCTCTAATTTACAGTTTGTCATTCTCAGGCTAACACCAGGCTAACTGGACTAGTTGTGGGTATGTGTGCCACAATGGAGCTTTCAGCCCTAATGTTATGGAGATGAGCTTCACCGAACTCTCAACATGTTGTCAGACCCTTAAGTAAGAATTTCACTGTATTCCACCAAACCAGGGTTTCTTTACTCTGGTGGGCAGCACTCCCTACTGGACTCCCACGGCAGACTGTCAGGTCTGGAGAATGCAACTGTTTCGTTCAGTTGAGACAAAGAAGCTCAAATGACCGATTAGGCTCCTGAGTGCTTCTCAATGAGCCCCACAACATCTGTTCACCCAACAGTCAATCTGAAGTCACATTTGATTTGGAATTAAGAGGCGTTGGTGGATTTCTAGAAGTCTGGATGTCCTGTGTAATTGGATTATTTAATAATAATAATAATAATGTTTCATTTATAGAGCGGCTTTCACTAACCCAAGGTTGCTTTACATACAGAGTAAAAAAAAATGTACACAGAAGATAAAAGTTCGTAGAAGAGGAAAGTTTTCAGTTGAGATTTAAATGTGGAGAAAGAGGACTGAGGAAGAGAGTTCCAGAGTTGAGGGGCCACAACACTGAAGAACCTCCCAGGGTGGAGAGTTTGGTGCGTGAGTCAGTAAGGAGATTACTGCTCGAGGACCTGAGAGAGTGACAAGGAGTATAAGGAGCTAGGAGCTGAGTGAGGTAGTGGGGAGCAAGGTTATGTAGGGCTTGGAAGGAGAGAAGCAGAATCTTGAATTTAATCCTTGATGGAACCGGTAACCAGTGAAGCTTGGAGAGAACAGCAGAGATGTGAGCAAAACGCTTTGTGTGGATGAGGACTCTGGCTGAGGAGTTCTGAATGTACTGTAGCTTCTGTGTAGATTTTGCAGGGAGGCTGATGAAGAGGGAATTACAGTAATCAACACGAGACTTTATGAAACAATGAACCAGAGTTTGAGCATCATTAAAGGACTGAAATGGACGGAGGTGGGCAATGTTCCGGAGATGATAGAATGAAATTTTAGAAAGAGACCTAATGTGTAGCTCAAAGTTAAATGATGAATCAAACAAAACACCAAGATTTCTGATTTTTTGAGAAAGTTATTTTAAGATCAGTGAGTGTGCTGGGAGGTGAATCAGTAGGGGAGTGTGTACTAAGATATAACTGTATATCGTCTGCATAACAGTGGAAGTTAAGGCCATGTCTGTGAATAATCTAACCCAAAGGAAGAATACCAAGTAGAAAGAGTACTGGCCCAAAAACTAAACCCTGAAGGACACCACACAACACAGGTGAGGTGAAGGATTTATATCAGTCGAGTTTCACAAACTGTTGCCTGTTAGAGAGATATGATGTGAGCCATTGAAGGGCTAAGCCAGAGATCCCTACAGCAGAGAGATTTAACTATCCTGGAGTACATTGTAGTCTGCTGAGAGATACGAAATACAGTTTAGCACTGAGGATACTGAAGTCTTTATTTTATGTAGTGCCTTTCAGCAAGTACACCATTACAAGGTGGTTTGGAAAAAAAGACTAATTTCAAAGCAACTAGATAGCAAAGCACAACAAAGCCATGCTAACCCTAACCCTAATCCTAACCTTAAAATTAAAGTCTACTTAAACAAGGCCCTTAGTGTGCCCAAATAAGAAGGGCAGTGTGCCCTAAAAAGTGCTCTGTGTTGTGCCCAGTCAAGTGCAAATCGAAAAAGTTCGCTTCCCAGCAAGACACTCTCCTTACACCCTCACTGAGCCCAGAAAAGCACCTTCTGTGTGCCCTGAAAGGCACACTTCTAAAACTAAGGGATCTGTAATGGCACTTCACTGGGTTGTGTGGTTCCTAGTAGAGCCATTGCAAAAAAAAAACATTTAATTCAGTGATGGGTTCTTTGCATATGAAGTCAGCTCTTTGAGCTTTGAAAAGGTTCCCAATATGTGCATAAAAAAATCTTAAATGTCTAGTAGACTTCCTAGCAGGAAAGAAAACCCGAATTTAGCCTGAATTACTGTATGCAACAAGAGCCCTTTTAAAATTAGAAACCCAGCAGTAATTCATCCATCTGTTATCCTCTCTTCATGGCTCTTTATGCAGCCTGTTATGGACTAAAACAAGTAATAGCTCTTTCTGGATCCTTCATATGGATGGTCCTTTTGGGAACCCAAATGATTCCCTTAAGGCGCTGCTTTGAAGAACCACTTTGGCACTGTGATTTTTAAGAGTAGAACTTTGTAGGCACCGGGGTGAGCATCGGTCACCCCAGAAATGCATTATCCAATATGCCCGGGCAAGTGGCCCAGCGCCAAGGCCCATACTTCCTCTTCACTCACTGCACTCTTTATTGTGTTGTAGATTTAATTTCAAATTCAAACGTTTGTTCATCTATCTGCACTCATTAACCCATAATAACACAATTAAAATATGTTTTTAGAAAGGTATGCATATTTAATCAAAATCAAACACTGAAATCTTTTCATTTTCTATGTCTAAAGTAAGCATTTAGACCCTTTGCTGTGGCACTCCAGATTGTGGTCAGGTGCCTCCTGTTTGCTTTTATTCTCCTTGAGAAGTGTCTAGAACTTGACTAGAGTCCACCTGTGGCAAAGTGGATTCATTGGACATCATTTAGAAAGACACACAGCTGTGTAGAGAAGGTCCAACAATTTACACTGCAAGTCAGGACAAAAAACAAGCCATGAAGTCCAAGGAACTTTCCGTATACCATCACAATTAGTTTAAGGGTATAAAAACCATTTCTAAAGCTTTGAGGGTTCCCAGTAGCACACTGGCCTCAATAATTATGAAATGGAAGAATTTTGGAACCACCAGGATATGTTAGAGGTGACCTTTCGGACAAACTGAGAAATTAAGTGAGACGGGTCTCGTCAAGGATGTGCCCAAGAACCCAACAATCACTGTAACAGAGCTTCAGAAGTCCTCTGCTGAGATTGGAGAGACTGTTGAAAAGATGGCCATCCCAGCAGGACTCCATCAGTCAGACATTTATGAAAGAGTGGCTAGCTTGGTTGGAGTTTGCCAAACAGCATTTAAAAGACTCTGAAGGTAAGACAAAAAAGATTCTCTAGTCTAATGAGACCTAACCCTAACCCTATGTGCAGAATTCCAAGCACTATGTCTGGTGAAGACTGGGCACTGCTCATCACCTGCCTAATACCATTGCTATGTTGAAGCGTGGTGGTGGCAGCATCATGCTATGAGGGCACCACTCAGTGGTAGAGAGACTGTTCAGAATTGAAATGGGGATGAATGCAAACAAATACAGAGAGGTCCTTGGAGAATGGCTGGTCTAGGCTGCATGTGACTAGGGTGATGATTCTCCTTTCAGCATGACAATAACACAAAGCATACAACCAAGACAATGCTTAAGTGGCTCCAGGACAGGTCTCTGACTGTTCATGAGTGGCTCAATTGAAGTCCAAACTTAAACCCCACAGACCAACTGTGGAGTAACCGGAAGATGGCCGTTTTACTGATGGCTCCCATTCCAATGTTTCAGAGCTTGAGAAGATCTGTGAGGAGCAATGGGATAAATTGCCCAAATCCAGGTGTGCAAAGCTTGTAGAGACTTACCCAAGGAGACTCAAAGATGTACAGTACTTGCTAGCAAAGGGGCTTCTACAATGTACTAAATGAAGGGTCTGAATATTTATATGATGAGCGATTTCAGCACTTGATTTTTAATGCGCTTACAGACCTTCCTGAAAACATGTTTTCACATTGTCATTATGGGTTATTGAGAGTAAATTCATTGGTAAAAAATGGTGCATTTATCCATTTATAACTACAATAAAGTGTGTAAAAGGTAAAGGGGTCTGAAAACTTTCTGAATTCACTGTGTCCTGAAAAAGTACCCTCCAGTATTCCCAGGCATCTGCCTCCGGATGTGATAGGAAGGCATTAGGCTGTGTGCATTAATATTTACCCTTGGGTTCAAAGACAAGCGTTCAACCTCAGTGCGCCCTCGGTCCTTCAATCTTTATTTCATGTAGTAGTTTTCTCAGAAATGATGTTTAGAAAACAAAAGAAGATACAAGAAACACAAGGCGATTGACAATGTAGATTGATAATCACACATAAGTAGCAAGTCCCCGGAGAGCCTGTGAAATGACACAATATAAAACTTGGGGTATGAAGAGAGATCGACTGAGAGTAAGAATTCAAAGACAGCTGAGCACAGACATTCAAAGATAGAAACACCTATACAAGAACTTCTGGAACTGTAGATTTAAATTACAGGATGCCTCAGATTGGGGGCTACATAATTACCACTGGTAGATCTTCACGCATTAATCAGCAGAACCATAAAGCTAAATGACCATTCATAGAGAGTTGTCTGTTGGCAGGATGTAAAAATCTCAGAATCAGACAGGGTAGGCAGTAATTACAAGGGTTTTGGAGTGTTTCAGTTTTGGGGGTGAGCAGCAGAGGAGGAGGAGATGGATGGATATACAGAGCTCTGAATGTAAGTCTTACAGTCTGTCTTCTGCCGCGACAAGCCTCTCAGATTTCCCACCTTTTCGAGATCCTAGCCTCTGCACTGTGGAAATGTGTCCTACAGAGCCTTCTCTAACATGGTGGTGATACTGTACATCCTGTGGTGATAAGCAATAATAATAATAACAATGTCATTCTTGTTTTGCAGTGCCACACCAGCATTTCATTTAGTCAGACGTATGAGGAGACTGTGGCTGCCTCGTTTAACAACAGGGTAAACAGGTCTGGGTGGGTCCCAGCCATTTGCGTGCAGAAATCAAAGCCATGGCAGGGAAAGAAATAAGGGTGGGATCCTCATCAGAGAAGTCACTCACCTGCTTGAACAGTTGAAGACTGATGAAAGAAAGCCAAAGTCTGGAGTCCCTCCAGTGCCACCTTATACATTAAATTGTGGGGAAATGTAGTGGAGGTTGAATTCGTGCCACCTGTCTACTCAGCTTGGCACCTGTAACTGGGCACTCCAGAGCAGACACGGCTATGGATCGTTGAGTCGTCCTCGGACTCGTTGAATTCTTTATCTAGAAGTGTTTTGTACGAAGTGCATGTCAATCTGTGCCATCGCCCAGCGGCACCAAAGAGAAATCGTTTTTTGATGGATCTGATTAGTAAATGGTTGCGTCTCGCAAGCTCCTTCTCCATGGCTTGTTTCATCGGATGTGCAAGTGTAATTGAGTGGCTTCCCCTGGGTGCGGCACAGTTGCTTCGCTAAGTGCTGCCTCTTGTCACGTTGGATTTTCACTTTTTCCGACTTGCCTTGTTTTGCGTCTCTCCAGAGGGTGGAACATCACACAGCTACATGGCACGGCTTTCCGGGGAGCGGCGGGGTTCTGTGCGGGGACAGACACGAGCCCGCTCCTGCTGAGCCTCATTTCATGTGACAGACACATGTTGAGGAGCGCTTCGGCTGGCCTGTCAAGCCGCATTTAGGGAAGGCGACCACAGCTGCTTGGGGACTCTTGCAGCCTTTTGGTAAAGGGGGTCGGATGGGTACCCAGCTGCTTGGTGCCAGGACGCCTAAGCGTCAGGAGCCCACGGTGTTACATTGATAGGGCCAGGCCGGGGGCAGACCGAGAAGCGACACCTCGGGGTTTTGCCTTCCCCTAATCCTCAGTCGGCCACATTGACCTCAATACGCCCAAGGCAGTGCAAATTGGGGGACATTAATATTGATCCATAAAATTAAATTGCACATAAATGGAAAACTACTATGGTCGTTTATTTTTCAAATAGAAAATTCAAGCCCTGGGCGTAGATTTTAATTTAATTTGGTACATCACGGAGGCGATCGCAAGCTTGGGGAGTAGTCCGTTATTGAAACTATTCGAAAAAAAACAAACTGTCACCTTGTCGCCATTTCCACTGAACAACGTCCACGGGAACAACATTTTCAAGAAGTGTGCTTAGAAACGCTTGCTATTTGATTGATTTATTGCTAGCGCTGATAAAGAGGCAGATGACAAAGTTGCAAAACTGTGATAGAAGTGTCCCTTCGAAGTCTAGGTCACGTTGTAGGTTTTTATCCCAGCTCATGTCTTTAACAGTCTTTTCGCCTTTAGCACCGCAGCGCAACGCTCAGCACTCCAGCCTGGCTGTGCACATGAACTGCGCGACCGCCTCAGCGTATGACATCTTTGTGTTTTCCTCGTGTGCTCGTGGGTTTCTTACAGTTTTGTAGAAATGTGCCGTTAATTGTAAACTTTTTGCCTCTTCCACTCTACCATCTGATCTGTTGATTATTAACGGCAGGGTAGGCGTGGCTAGTAGTCCATTATCTGATGCGCATGCGCATAATAAACGAGAGGTGCCGCAAAGACAGAGTTTAGGTTTCCCACCCATACTCGACCACTGCCTCCATGTAATTTGAATGATTATATCGGTTATCCTTTTTATATCTGGTGAGCCTTTTTTTATAGACTCGGGCTTTCCTCCAGTTCCAGGTTGGCAACACTAAATTGACCCAGAATTAGCTGATGTAGGGATGTCCCGGGATGGAATGGCATCTTGTTCTGGGTTAGTTCTCACAAGTGCGCCAAGTGTCGTTGGAGACACAGTCCTACCATCAAACCCAAGATCCTGAAGTGGATAAGCATGTAAGGAATGCATTGATTGATAAAGTCTTGCCCTGTAATTTTGTTTCATGCCATAAATGCTAAAACATACCTTTATTGATAAATCATAGCCAAGCCCTAGCCATAACTAGTTTAAAACATGCAATATATGTTTCTTTAAGAAAGAAAGACTTACATTTACATTTACATTTTAAATAGGCAGCAACTAAGAGGCAATGCTAGTGAAGGTTGCAACTAAAAATCATTACAAAAGTCACCTAGTGTGAGGTCAGCTTTAAGTGACTTTGCTGTTTCAGACCAGTGACTTTCGTATGAGCTGGAGAAGGTCACTTAACTTGCTAAGCTTTCAAATGTATTGTTTATTGTCACATGCATGTAGTACAATAAAATTCTTATCTGCATGTCTACCCAGAACAGTTAACAACTGATAAACATTTGACCTAATAAAACGCATTGCATTTGTCATTCCAACAGATGGCCCATCATAAACATTTGTAGTAATACTTTTGATTATTACAAATGTTTGTGATGTGCCATCCATTGGAATGCCAAATGCAATGCATTTTATTACTACATGTATTAAAAAACACATTGCAATAGATGGTGCACAGCAAACATTATGGCTGAGGTCTATGTTGATTGCTGTGATTTCAATCTGTCTTAGACAGGTAGCGCACCACTTATGTATCTAAGAGGTGACCAGGCAGGCAGACAAATGTGAGAGCCAAAGAAAATTCTAGTAACCCCTTTTAATCTCAACAAAAAAGACAGATAATAACTTAAACAAAGTATCAAATTACTTAAGTAATATCATTGGCAATTTGTTTGTCCTCTCAGACATGAATGCGTGGGTCTGTACTTGTTAGACTCTTTGGGTGGTGCTCGCTCTAGAAAGGTGCAGTATAAAATGAAGACTGGCAGCAAGTCTCATTTTGGTTAGTGTTGTAGCCTCCTAGAATTCTGGAAATTTTCTTTGTGCTCTGTATGTGAACTTTTCCTGACTGCTTATGCTTTTTTATACACTTTTCTACAAACAATAGGTTAAAAATGTACAGTCTTTGCACATTTTGTACAAGGTAGATACAATGGAGGTTCTCGCTACGGCACAGTGTCTTGTGCTGCCTGGCATCCCGGTTTTGAATCTCATGCCTGGTTGTTTTTTGTGTGCAGTTTGTTGTTTCTCCTTCTGTCAGTTTGTGTTTTCCTCCTACATCTCCAACCACATGCGCTGTAGGTCAATGGGTGATTCCAAATCATCAGCTCTAATGTCATGGACTGGTGCCCTGGCCAGGGCTGTTTCCTGCCAGGTGTTATCCAGAAGCAGTGGTGTGGCACAAGCAGCCAGTGAGACTGGGTTCAGTTTCTGGCCCAGTTACTATTGTCCGTGTGAAGTATTCAAGTTATGTTTGAGACTTTCCTTGTATGTGCCAGTGATGTTCACATTATGAGGCCATAATTGGGTCGTGCATAAGTGGTCTCTCTGGTGGACGGGTGCCCCGTGTGGAGAAAGTTCCTTCTTTGCAGCCAGTAATGCATTAAGCCCCAGAATATTTCTGACTTTAATGGGTATTTATTTTTGCAGACGCTTTTATCCTAGATGACTTAGAAATCTCAGGTGCATGAAAATAAATGGCAGAGAAAACTATCTACACATAGATACAGTATGCTATTAATTATATTACAATATACATTTAATAAAAGCTTCTTCACTGTAATCATTAGCATCTCATTTCACTTTTTTAATGTAAGTACATGTAACTCATTTTTATTATTTTCACAATCCAGTTATTTATTTAAAAAATAAACTGACTGTACCTGTTAGAGTGTAGTGTGCTGAATTCAATTTATTACGTTTCTCTTATTAGGCCAGTTTGCTTTATGGAGTTTAACTGCCCTATCTGATTTCACGTTGGAGCATTTGCTGATTGAGTTTGCTAACCATTCCTTTTTTTTTTTGTCATTTGCTTTTTCCAATACATTGAGATAGGGAGCTGGAGCTTCTCCAAGGAACTAAACAGAATCCAACTCTGGAAGGAAGATCTTGTATGCAGAGGGTCAGTTTGGTGTCACCATTAAAACCAGTGCATGGAACACAGATCTGGTAAGAAATAAGGGCATTCATAGAAAGTCAAAGGGAGAACATTCAAACTCCACACAAGGTTTGGACCCAAGTCTCTGAGGCACCAGTGCTAAATGTTGTCCTACCATTCTACCTCCGTCGTATTAAGCATTTTGTTCATTTTTTCTGTTTTTCCTTTTCCACTGAAGGCAGGATAAAGCATAATGTTTCATGGTTAGCACAGCACCCTCACAATGCAGGTTGGACTAGCTACTGGGTGATGCCCCCATTATTTCTGCATGGGTACCTAATTTCTCCTTTCACATCACGAACACCTGACACTCTGCCAATGTGAGTCTGACCTCTAATCAGCTGACTGGCAGCGTATCCGGGGTTTGGTTTCTGCTTTGCTGTTGATGCTGTCAGGTTAGGCTTCAGCTCCCAGTGTGCTTCAGCTTTATTAAGAAAATCAGTGAATGAGCGATTACTGTCTATTGTATTTCACTATTTATTACAGTGAATGACAGCCTTGGTCCTGGAGGATCACACTGCTTTCAGGTTTCCTTCCCAGCTCACTTCTTAACTAGATGTCAATTCTTGTATGAATGGAGTAACATTTAGTTTCACAGCTTCGTCCTGCCTTCGCTGTACAATGTTAGAAATTCCTACAAGTCTGTCATGAGAAAATAAAAAAGAATGGACTGTAGAACTGCGCAGATTAGTGCAACAAGATCCTCCATTTGTGAATACTTTATTAAAAAAGCCTCAGCATAAGAAGCACTCATTGGGCTTAAATAGATGTTTAGCTGTTGATCTCCTTGTTATTAAGGCCTTCTTATTAATAGGCTGCTGGTTAAGCAAAAAAAAAGAAGATAAAATGAAGGCAGCCAGTCACATATATGTGCAAGTGGATGACGTCCACCAAAATGACACCTTGCTGAATATCATAGGAAAATAACATTAATTGAGGGTTTAACCTCAGATGAAAACCTGAAGTCACTAGAGCCCTCTGAGATAGGATGCTCTAGCCTTGCAGTGCATCTTTCATTTATCACCCTCCAACCATTCATTTCCTAATCGATTCATCCAGTTTGGGGTCATGTGGACCCAGGTGACACAATACAGAACGGGGTGCCCATGCCATTGCTTTATTTGAAATTGACTGGGTGGACATTATGATTTGAGTATCCTCTCTTTCCATGCTCCTTGTTTTTGAGTAAAGTTGACCTTTTTAGATTTTATAGTATAAGAAATATTAAAGCCAGCATTGTTGTGTGCCAGAGCGCAGTTTTCGGAGGCCCCAGGTTAGGTGGGTTTCTTCTTCCATCTTAAGAGTTGTCTTCATATTGACTTGTCACTCTAAATTGGCCCAGAGTGTACAGCATGTGACTGTGAGCACTGCGGTCAAGCCCAAGCTGTGCCTTTCCAAAGCCCTGACCAGTAGAAATAGGTATAGAAGATGGATAGATAGGTTTATAGGGTTCACTGTTGTCACAAACAGTGAAACTCTTGCTTGCATGGGCTAATCAACATCTCCAGCACTATTAGCGAGTATACCTACCATACCTTGAAACTAACATCTTCCTTAACTGAAAAGTTTCATTACCTATTTGTCATATACAATACAATGTGTATAAAATATATATATATATATATACTGTATATATATATGTGTACTGTGCAGTGGACGGCCAGGACCCATGCCTGGTTGGGACGCCCCTTTGACACTGGGTCCGGGGGAGCAGCCATGGGATGCACACTACGTCCCCCAGAACGCGTGGTGGCAGCCCTCCTGGGTTACATTGGGGCCACAGGCGTGGGACTTCAGGGCTCAGCCCTGTTGGGCTCTGTGGCGAGGAGGAGCTGCATGGCATATTTTTACTTGTGCCTCCTTTGTCAGTCTGTGTTGGGTCGGGGCCTTATCCCACAACTGTAAAAAATGGTAAGGCGGGGGGGTTAGAGATGGGGGAATGTACTTTACACTCTTGAGAACTCAAGTAGTAGTGGCAGCTCTCCTCTGCCTCATCCTCTGCCTGCACATTCACACCACCATTTCTGTCTTACAGTGCTCGCCTGGGCATAGCAATAACATAAAGCCACACTATCCCCAGTGCCATGAGGTGATCCAAGCCAGATTCCTGTTGGGGCTCTGCTTGTGGCTACACGTCCATCAGTGGAGAACCATTTACAGATAAGTGTCTGCTTTCCAGCTCACCAAGCTGGATTTATACTTAACTGTACCAGCTGGTTACATCCTTTCAGACACTCTCTCAGGTCCAACCGGTGAATGTTACAGTGCTAATGCTGCTGTAAAGACAATGAAACACATTAGAAAGCTCTTCATAGTGTTGTGAAATATTGGAGTGTCTTGAGGTGACTTTGTTATTGCTTACATCATAGTTTATTAATGACAAAGTATTTAATTATTTAGAAGTTTGCCATACTGGAAATAGTGTGGTAAATGACTGGATCCATGAAGAAGTCCCTTTCCTAACCCACCGATCTAGATGGGGGTCTCCAAGACTAGAGCCCTTCCAAGCATTATTAGGTGGTGTTATCAAATTACTGTCCACATAACAGCAGTGCAGAGTGAGGATGACACAGCAACTCAGAGTCATGCCAGTCAGCTATTTACATCTGCTGCACATTGAAGCTTACAGTGAGTACAGGGTGTTTTACAATAATTAGACATCACACTTGGGGCAGCATACAATACAACAGGGTGACAAGATATTGGCATTGTTATGATTGGTCAGCAATCAGGCGAAGATCTTTGACTAACAAACAAGCAAAATTGAAACCAAAACAGAAGGAAACCATTGCACGTTGTAAATTTCACATGTCAGCATAAGCTAAAGCAGGAGTTCTGTCTCACCCTGTAGCAAGCAATGTGTTCCAGCAAGTTGGTTTCCTGCTTCATCTCCCCTCTTCCTGACATGCATCTGCATCTCAGCGCAATCCTGGCACTCGGTTTGTATAAATCAATTATGAGGCCTCAAGAGTGGGATGGAGTGCTAGTGAACACACTCATTCACACTGAGCCAAACCTGCCATGTACACAGGCACATAGACACAGGGAGAGCACAAGCCACGCAGATGCCTTGCCAAAGAAACAATGGTACATAGCTCTAGCGTTACCCTTAAAGATGGAAACGGTGCATTCTACATATTTTAATTTAACACTTGGCACCATTTCTGTGTATGAAGGAATTTTAAAGAAAAGAATTACATAAATGAAAAATTATACACAAAACTGACAATAAATGAATAAAAACAATGATAATTGAGCATAAATGATTAAATGTGCTATAAAATGTTTTGTTGCTTATTCTTTAATTATTTTTTCATTTTTTTTTTAAAATTCAGCGTCACCACATGCAACACGAAATACACCTTGGAATAAAAACTGTAGGATTGAGAGGATCTGACTGGGGATGGGATGTGCACAGTTGCCGGTTTGCACAGGCCTGTAAGTCATAGGATTCCCAAGGCAAACAAAGCACAAGTTCAAAGTTGTGACTGTGCACATCCATGACGGACTCGAGTGCAAGAAAACGTTAGCCAGAATGAATGCACTAAGACAGGGGTCCTCAATCCCAGTCCTGGAGAGCCGCAGTGGCTGCAGGTTTTTGTTCTGACCTGGTTGCTTAATTAGAAAGCAATTCTTGCCAATAAAGCACTAACAAGCTATGAAATTAAATTAACTCTGCTATGTCAGGTCATTCTCATATCCTAGATTTTCTTTCCCTTTCTATCATGCAAATGATTTGAAGGCTAAAATGGACGAGTAATTCTCAGTCCTTCACTTTTTTCTCTTCATTTTTCTTCCAAGTATTTAATTAAACCCAATAGTGCAGATAAATACACACAGGTGTAAATGTAACTAAGCTAAATGGAGAAATGCTGCTCTCTCTTGTCATTTGCATGTTATTGATAATAAGCAGCAATTAAAATAGCTGTTTAAGACAAAATTAAGCAATAAGGGCTCAAAATCACTAAAGTGAAGCAGAAGTGTTACTTTAGCAATAAGTGCTTTTTATTAAGCAACTGGGTTGGAGCAAAAACCTGCAGCCACTGCGGCTCTCCAGGACCGTGATTGAGGACCCCTGGACTAAGAGACAGAGAAAGGGAGAGAGGGGTTTGGAGTATGCGCTGATTACATTGCATTGCTGCACCCACCACACGGCAAACCACCCAGATTGAGATCCAAGTGCAGCAGGCGGCACCTTAGCACCACACTGAACAGTATGAGATTTTCTACAGGGGCTGGAATGCCAGTCTTGCTACCGACCCCCAAGTTTTCCCTGCAGGTTGGAGGACCTACATGCAGGGCTGGATGCATGTCATACCCAGGATGGAGCAATTGCAGGTTAAGGGCCTTGCTCAGGGGCCCAACGGAGTGGAGTCACTTCCCTGAATTTATCATCCCCACTGAAGTCTACATCTGACGTGCGGTGTCCGCCTATAAGTGTAGCACTTCATGGCTG
The DNA here is from genome assembly GCF_016835505.1 of Polypterus senegalus. Lineage (NCBI taxonomy): Eukaryota > Metazoa > Chordata > Cladistia > Polypteriformes > Polypteridae > Polypterus > Polypterus senegalus. The sequence continues at coordinate 54,279,560 of NC_053166.1, forward strand.
TTGACTATTCACCAATTAAAAAACATTTTTCGATAGAGCCCACTGATGGAATAGAGAGTTAGAAATGCATTTTTCCTTTGTTTTGCTTATATTTGCTGATACTGGTTTTGGTATATCATTTTTAGTGAAAACTTAAATCAATGACATTTTCTAATTATTACTAATATTGCCAAATTGCTAATTTCCTTGTCTATGTGCTATCTGGATAGGGCACTTGAGGACTCTCAGGTGAATCCCCCTAAAGGCGATAAAACTGGGTCGAAGTAAAGGTTTGGAGATAAAAGACCATCCCAGTCAGCAAGCAGCCATTTGAAGTCTGCAGGGTTGAATGCAGACAGTCGTGCAGGTAACAACTGTACAGCTGGTTTTGACACTTCTTCCTGCCTCCATTAAGAAAAGAACCTAAGAAGTTTGTTGGTACTTTTTGAGTTGGCTGGATCTGATAACATAGAGAAATACTCACACAGGCACAGGGAAAATATGAAAATTGCCAGGGGGCTGGATTTGAATCCATAATGCTGGATCTGTGAGATACTGGAGCAGCACTAAACACTGAATTGCTTTGTAGCCCTAAAAGAAATAAAGCTTTCAATGTGTTTGTTGTGCAAGTGTGCGCACCTACGCTTTCTAATGGGGTTATAGCTGTGTTCTTGTTTGACTAAGCACATCCTAAATCTTGCACAAAAGTAATCCACCGAAATGACTCATAAAACTGGCTGTTTCTGTGGTGGCACTCCTGGCTGCATAGCAGAGAATTAAGCAGGGATCAAAAGGAGCTCACATAAGGTTCTGGTGTTGAAAGGTACGGGTCAGGAGAGATTTAAAAGAATTATGAAGTCATTACAAAAAATATGGAAAAACATCATGAAGGACGTAATACGTGAATTGGTATTTGTGCGTAACACTGCATACAAACACAGCCATATGTACTCATACCAGGACAGATTAGACTCCCATATAGAGAAGGGGATTAGGTTCTTGAAGGAGGCAGGCTAATGGCCCAGAGAAGTCACCATGTGGAACCCAGTGCACAATGAGGCTCTCGGCCCACCCATTATTCTGTACAATACACATCTTTACATACACGACACATGACAGTACTACATACAGAATATTAATGAATTGAAAACAAGAAGAATGTAAAACATCACACGGCAACACAACCTCCAAGCCTGGTCCAAAATGACATACCTATTTGTATGTTTCCAGAAAAATCCATTTTCAGGCAGGAGACAAGCCATGCCAGCAGAAGCTTGACTTATCTTTAGTCGTTGACGTAAACACAGGATGCTGGCTTGCTCTCCCACCCAGTCAATGGTCAATAGCCACATCATTCACTTCTCACTATTGACTCTTGTCTGGTGATTTTTTGTACCTGCCATTCCATCACATGGCATGTAAACCCATGCATATTCACAGTGAGACAATTTAGAGCCACTGATCAACCTAACGCACGAGTCTTTGGGCTGTGAGAGGATGACCTGAGTGTCTGGGTAAGAATTCACTTGGAAAGAACATGTGAGCTCCATATGGACACACACAGTCCAGGCTGGGACAGAAACCCAGGACTCTGGAACTGTGAAGCACTCACCACGACACCACCATGCCAGCAACTTTACATGTCAAAGTTTTGAAATATAGGACTGAAAATTAAGAAGAACACGAAGAACAAATGCTGCTAGTTCCATGATGGATTGCTTTTATTTTTGTTTTACTTGAACCTCCCCCAGTCAGCCCAAAGAATCAGAAGATAAGAACCTGCACATGACAAATCATTACAACACATCAACAATATGGGGAAATAAAGGCACTCTTCAGAGGTGTGCATTATGTATCCTTCTCTACCTATGCATTTCTCTCGCTCGGACCATTAATCTGAGGTGTGGGATCCGTGCCGTGAAAATGGTAGGCATTACAACATGCCCGTATTTAAGGCAGCTACCTCACAGCTCTTTAGAAATTAACACCAGTGCAGTCTTTACAGCCTCCTTGTGTTCTTATTCTACATTAAATCATATCTGAATGGGACTTTACATTTGCATTAATTTGTTATGTTTAACCATTTATATATGTGTATTTTTATATACTGTATGCAAATGTTGTAAGTTTTACTGCTGTTACATTCAATTTACAAATTAGTGAGTGTGTACATAGTGAATAGAGCCATATAAGAATATCGGTGTTCTTCCTGGGTACTCTGATTTCATCTGACTTTTCTAGAGCCCTATTTGGAAAGGATTAGTTTTACACCAGGAGGTGGGTAAGGCACTTATTACTGGGGGATTTATGTAATTTTAGTCCCGTCAAAATCGCTCATGTCAGTAACTTTTTTTGGGCTGTGCGTTCACGTCTCAGTAAAGATTAGAGAGCTTTTTACCTTCTGGTGCACAAAAATAACAGCAGGTTAAACTAGTCCCGTCACAAATTCCATCACGACTAAAATTACGGATGTCCGGTGCCAGAAGTGAAAAAAAAAAGAACTGCTGGCAATAATTGATGTGCATGTTGAACAACAAGGGGTGGAGAATCGCCTCGGATGTCCGAACGCGCTCTGATGTACACAATTTATATCAAAGGGCAGTTTAAGGGGCAGGGGTATGGTGGTCCCCTTGGAGGTGCAAATGGACATATTGTTATTATAAATCAGGGCTACAAATGTTGTCTGAACTGACGGTATGTATCTGCATGCATAATATTACCTATGGGAAACTGAGAAAGGTACTGGTGCTTACCTCAACCACTGACATTACCACACCTACTGATGTAGAACTAATCCCGTCTGAAAAGGGCCAAAGACTAACAACTGTTAAAGCTGTTAATTGTCCAAGTATAGGCAAGTGCGCTCCATGACAGGCTGCCATTGTGTCTGGCTTTGTCCTGAGAGGCATAACAACTGTAATGGAAGTAATCACTCAAGAGTACTTCAATAAGGCTTGGGGAGTTGCACCGTATAATCTCAGACTAACAATATCAAAATTGAGGTCAAAGAATTCAAAAATAGAAAAACATTCGACAGCAAATATGGGCGATAATGGTGTTTATATAGAAGAAAATGGTGGCAGCAATTGGTCATGACAGGAAGTGACAAAACGGAAGTGACATCATCAGAGATGACTGGAAGTGACGTCATCAGAGATGGCTGGAAGTGATGTCTTTACAGTGGAGCTGGAAGTGACGTCATCAGGAATGGCCAGAAGTGACATCTTGATGGTGGAGCTAGAAGTGATGTCATCGAAGGATTGTTGACCTGGGATTGTGGCCATTTTATGAAACCGGAAGTCGGGTAGGTGAATTATTGTTTTTCTTCTTTGCTCCTGTAGATGGAGAGAGAGAGGCAGTAGTAGCTAGAATCAACCCTTTGTCTCGCGAAATATCTCTCACCTTAGGACTTGTTGGCTGCGTGTGTGACACAATGTAAATGCTACTTTCACAGTGTCCATGGTCACTAAGACTTCTGAAAAGGAGGGATTCAAGGAGGTCCTCCTTTATTGCATTGCTAACAGATCCGGACTACCCAGTTAACTGACAGATACACATCTAAGTGCAGCAGCCTAATGGAGTCCATTACATAGCATCTCAGGATCAAAGCTGCCTCATACAATGTAACACATGCTGCCCTCAAGACCCTATGGAAATGGAAGGAAGAGCAAACAAGAGTCAGAAATCATCTAGTCTGAGTTTCCCCTCTGCACCTTTGGATGTCTATGTGGACAGAAAATGTGTCTGTGACTCAAATATAGTTAGTGTTTTCCTTTTTATTAATTTTTCTGTTTTTAGACATTGTGGTGTATATATACAGAGGGGTTTGTTGTTTGTCATAATATAATTATTTACTGAGCTTCTGTAAAGCCAAATTTCCCCCTGTGGGCTTATGCAGTTCTCTCTAGCTGTATGACTAGTATATCTCTAGCTAGCTATCTACATTCTCGTGGCCCTTCTTTGTAATTCTGCAGCACCTTCTCTGCCATGATGTGTAAGCCACCATCCATCTGTGTCATCGTCTTTAAATAGGACAGGAAACCATTGCGGTACATCTTCCTGAGCCATCTCTGCCTGAACACAACCTCCCCCAACTCCTTTAGACTTGACAGAGAACTTCAGCAACTTCTTTATTGAGCACAAATACCTGACAAAGTGATTTCTCATGCTCTCCGTTCAGTTCAGCTTATAGTCTTCCTGCAAATTCTTTTTGTAACTTCCTGGATACACCCTGTCATTTAGCACACAAAACACTCATGCAGGCATTTTGTGAGCTACAAAAGGAAAGTCTAAACAATAGGGATAGGCTTCATTTTTTTGTTTGTCGGGCTTTCTTCATTGCATAAAGCACAACAATGACCCTACCAGTAAGACCCTTTTTTTTTTTCCCCTGCACACGGACGTTGGTCAGGGTTGTCAGTAACTTCGAGGATACCTAATGCCAGGGTGCAGTAACAGCCTAGCTTGCCAGCCTTTAATGACCTGCTGGCCAACATTCTGTATGACCTGACACTTTCTGTATTGTTTCTTGTCATATCTGATCAGCCTATTTTATAACACAAAGGAGCTCACTTCCCCATTTTGTTGAACTACTTGGCTGACAGGTCTGCGCGTGAGAACAGTTCCTCTACTAACTCCCAACATATCTCATAAAAAACAAACAATCAACCTTTATGTTATACAGCACCACCCGAAATCCATTCACAAGTACAGATATTTTTTAATAGCCGCACCAGCTTAAGTGACAATGGGCTGGAGGCAGAAGCTGAATCGGCACCCTTGTGGCTTAGTGCTCTTGATGTGTGCTCATCCAACTTTGAGGATTGATCCTACTCTTCGGAGCCCTCCCTGGAGCTTTTGGGGGCAGCGCCAGTAGCGGATTCATCCAAATCCCTCTGATTCTGCCTGTTTTGCATTTACAGTAAATATATTTTAATATAACTGAATCCTTATTCAGTTCTTCTGAATTGGTGCAGTCATCTCAGGCTGTCCATCTTCTATACTGACCTGTTAATAATAATAATAATAATAATAATAATAATAATAATGTATTTTATTTATATAGCCCAAGGCGATTCACAGAGTCACTGAAACAACAGCAGGGTGTATGTAACATTAGACACAAATACTTTCTGAATAGAACACTAGAACAGATAAATGCAGGATATACAAAGCAATAGATAGAACAAAGAGAAAAAACCAGAGTAAAATACTAAATTCAATACTAAAAAAAATACTGAACAAATTACATAATTTGAGATCTAACACAAAATTATCCTGTGCACCTGGACAAAGAAGTAAACTGAAAGAAGCGTCAGAATGTTAAGTTAAGTTAACAGCTGTCATGAACAGATGAGTTTTCAGCTGTTTTTAAAAAGAATGAATTGAGTCAACTGATCTAATTAATTTCCAGAGGTCATTCCAAAGTCTGTCCACTATAAAGCTGAAAGCCCTGTCATGTACAGAGTGTAGGTTAGTGTGGAACACAAGACTCCCTGAATCAGAGGACCTTAGTGGGCAAACAGGAGTGTAGTGATGGAGAAGGTCACTGGTGTAGTCCAGTGCAAGGCTATTTAAAGCTTTGTAGGGTATTAATAGAATTTTTTATTCAATCCCGTAAGACACAGGAAGCCAGTGAAGGCAAAGCAGGATGGGTGTTACGTTATGTGTTCACTGTTTGCTGATTCGTGTAAGGACTCTTGGAGCAAGTGATGATATAAGATTAGTTTCAATAATCAATGCAGGATGTGATAATAGCATGGACAAGTTTCCTTGTTATTTTTTGTATCCTTTAGCCACTGGCAAAGTGCAAAGTTTGTGCCCACAACAGCAGATGTTGTGCATCCACCCCATTTAAAAAAACAAAATGGTTTAAAACTGTATGAAGTCAGAAACTTTTCAAATAAATGTTTTTTTGGAGATTGCAATTTGTTGCAATTTATGGAAAACTGTTGTTGCATTAATATAATAAACCTTTTTTGTTCAAATCCCGCAAATCATTATTTCTGCATTTTCTCATCTTTATTGATAGGCTCAAGGTCAGTGTGTGAAATATTCCATGGTAGTCGGTGGAGTCCCTTTGGCTGAATACCTGAATACTGGACCACTTGCTCTGGTACTGTACAATCTACTCTCTATATATAAAATCCTAAGCCTAAAAGTGCAACGATTTTATGTCAAGTTTTTTCCATCCATCCATTATCCAATCCGCTATATCCTAACTACAGGATCACGGGGGTCTGCTGGAGCCAATCCCAGCCAACACAGGGCGCAAGGCAGGAAACAAACCCTGGGCACCCACACACCAAGCACACACTAGGGACAATTTAGAATCGCCAATGCACCTAACCTGCATGTCTTTGGACTGTTGTCATGCTTTAAATCGGGCTTATTTTAAATCCTACATATATATGTTTGGTATCATTCTTTTCAGAATTTATCGAACTTTAATGTGATGTTGTTAGATTTTCAGATTCTTATTCCATTTTTAAATTATAAACTAAAAAATATCAAGAACTCACATCCTGCAAGATGAGACGTTGTGCTAAGAGATTTAACCATGGCCGGGGCTTGGAAGTAAAAGACAAAGAGTAGGTCAGCTGCTGTAAATGTTCGAAGCACCATGCAAGATGCAGATCACGTGGCACGGCAGTAGCAGCAAGCCAGCAGCTGATCGAGCAAAGAGGACGTTCAAAAAAAAAACAAAAACTGTATTTGTTTCCCATTGTATCACCGTTTGTAGCCCCCCTTCACAACGTGAGCGGCAGAGATGCGAAGTGGCTGGAACGTAGCGTAGGCCGGGCTTGGTGAGCGAAGCGAGCAGGAGGAAGCCCCTAGTTCAAAATAAATTAGATTTGGAGAATCATTTAAGCTAGGGGTTCTCAAACTGTTTTTTGTTTTTAATTGGACTCCTGGGCTAATTAAGTGAACTGTTATTTCCCAGATTCTGTGTTTTGGGAACAATATAGAAATTAGAAAAGTAAGTTTGGTAAAGAAAAAAATATTAAAATGTACTAAGCAGTTATGATTGGGAAAAATGTATTTTCCTTTCTTTTTAACATTTTATCTTGATTTTCATTCTACTTTTCCATGTGTTCTTATTGTATAATTAATCCATTATTTACTAATTAGCAGGTCTCACTCTAAAGTAGCTCCAGCCTTTCACGATTCAGTGTTGTTTGCCTGGGTGTCTGCTCTGCTTGTTTTTAATTGTCATTATCAAGACACAATGAAGGGCGCAAACTGCACAGAGAAAGGCAAAATTTAATGAAAGCAACAAAAGAGTGTCAAGTATTTAAATCTATAGCAAAAACAGAAATATTTCTAAATGTATTATAAATGTATAAATGATGCTGCTGTGCTTTTCTGAATGCAGAATAAGAGAAAAGGAAAAAAATAGCAGCAAATTCAATTTGATCAGTGTTATCAGTTGTCACTGATTATGAAGCTGGCTGGAACAAAAACCTGCAGCCACATTGGGTCCCTAGGACCGAGTTTGGGAATCCCTGATTTAAGATATTCATGTGCATTGTACTATACATACTGTAGATATGCAGTCTGCAAACAAGAAATACTCCACCATTACGCAGAAAGACGCTTTTCATAACGCACACAGCTGAAATACTATTGGTCAAAGACCGCTGTTGGCTTTGCCTGAACCATTTAGGTTTCCCGCTGAAGTCTGAAGTTTAATGCCAGCTTGTTTTAAAGTGTGCACTGATCTCCCATCAGACCTTGTGTACTCCTGCTGAATGCTGGAAATGGAGGTCCTCTCTGCAGCACTGTCACAGGATCATCCCAACAACAGGCTCGGTTATTCAACAACTAAATGGAGCAACACTGAAAAGCCTGCATGGAGTATTGAATTTATTTGTTTCCTAAGAAAGTCTTCACACTCTTTCTCATACCCTCCTGATTTAAAGGATGCGGACTACTGCAGCTCAAATATCTGCCCTGATTTCCACGAGACACTCGTCTTACCTGTTTATACTTGAAGACTACCATCTTTCACTTAAGTGAACTTAAGTTTTGTTTTACGGTTTATTTTCATTTTTGTGTTGTCTTGCATTTGGATGACATGTCTTGTAAATGGATGACATTCTCCTACATTGCCATTTTTTCAGCATGGGCACCACTATTTTGAGTTGACTTGATCTAATGTTGCTAAAACATTGCTGGTGTGCTACAGTTATTTCAGGATTCTTTTTCTTGTTTTGAAGTTTTGCTGGATTTATTTAGTTTTTCCTGTAATTGGGTACAGTTTCTTTTAATGTAGTTTCATCTCATGTTGTCATTGGGTGGTACCTCCATGAGGCGGGGCCACCCTGACATCACCACTCCTGAGACCTCCCTCTTGCTATTTAAGTCCAGGTAAAGACGACCTCAGGCTGTGGTGCATTGTAGTTGCTTGGAGTCTGTACGTGTTGTGTTTTCTTTGATTTTGACCTTACAGCTTTCGACTGTTCTATTGGATTATTTGATTTACGTTATGAACTTGAGAGTCTCAAATTCAAAAAGTGAAAAACAATAAGTAAAATGCCTACTGTGGAGAAATGACTATCAAAACTCAGTTGGAAATAAAAAGGGCAATGATGAAACGTTTTTTAAAAGGATTTGTTTTAACAAAAGCTCTGTAGCAAAAACACAACACAATGGCACAGAAGGGAATGTCTTCCAAATAAGCAATCGACCTGCCCATCACCACAAGGGACTTCCCTCAGCCATACAAAAGAGGGGTCAACACACAGTCCCTTGCAGTTCACTTGAATGTGTGTGGAAACTCTAGAGTGTCATAGCAATTAGGAACAGCTGTACACCTGCCTGTCCGTGCAGTTATCTAATCAGCCAATCATGTGGCAGCAGCGCAATTATGAGTCAGGTCAGGAGTTTCAGTTAATGTTCACATCAAACACCAGAATGTGATCTCAGTGATGTTGACCATGGCATGACTGTTGGTGCTGATCTCCTGGGATTTTTTCACCCAACAGTCTCTAAAATTTACTGAGAATGGTATGAGAAACAAAAACATCCATTGAGTGGGAGTTCTGTAGACAGAAACACCTTGTTGATAAGTCAGAGGAGAATAACCAGACAGGTTTGAGCCGATGGGAAAGACTACGGTAACTCAGATAATCACTCTGTACAACTGTGGTGAGCAGAAAAGCATCTCAGAATGTACAACAATTTGAACCTTGAGGTGCATGGCCTACAATAGCAGAACACCACGTCAGGTTCCACTCCTGTCAGACAAGAATTGAAAGCTGAGGCTGAAGTAAGCACAGGCTCAACAAAACTGGACAGTTAAAGACTGGAATAATATAGTCTGGTCTGATGAATCTTGATTTCTGCTATGGCATATAGATGGCAGGATCATAATTTGGCGGCAACAGCATGAAAACATCCACACAACCTGATTTGAGTCAATAGTCCGGGCTTGGTGGTATTGGAGGTGTATTGAATGGTATGGGGAATGTTTTCTTGGTGTACTTTGGGCCCTTTAATGCAAATCAGTCATTAATTGAATGCCACAGCCTATTTGCATCCCTTCATGGTACACATCTCCTAATGGCTTCTTCCAGCTTGACAATGCACCATTTCACAAAGCAAAAATTGTCTCAAACTGGTTTTATAAACATGACAAGGAGTTCGGTGTTCTTCCGTAACCTTCCCAGTTTAGTGGATCCAATTCCAATAGAACACCTTTGGGACGTGAAAACGCAGGAGACATGAATGTGCAGCTGGCAGATCTGCAAAAATTTCATGATGCAATCATATCAACATAGACCAGAACCTCAAAGGACTGTTTCCAACATCTTGTGGAATCCATGCCAAGGAGAACTGAGGTGGGTTTCCCCATTCACTCCCATTTCCTCCCACAGTCCAAAGAAATGCAGGTTGTTTGGATTAGCGATACTAAATTGGCCTCTCATGTGTGTGCTTGTGCTCTCCCCATGATGGACTGGTGCTTGATGATTGTTGGTTCATGACCCTGCTCTGAATAAGTGTGTTAAGACAATGAATAGATAGAATGTCAGTTTGTTAAATACATTACCTTATTTAAATTCTTGACTGGCTCCATTTCTTCCACCACAAATGTATTCTCTTTTGTGTATTTTTATGCCAGATTTTAATACCAAACACACAAAAAAGCAGCTCCTATAAAATCCACAAACAGAAAATGACAGCACTCATGCAAATAAACGCACAATATGGGATGTTTAGATGGCTGGTGTTTAATTGTGCAGCATTTTTCTCCTTTTTTCACCAGTATTTTCTACTTTAGCAAAGCCGGATGGCCAACTAAGTAGAAGCAGCTGCTTTTTAAGCTGCTTTGCCAGTCTAGAACTGGGACGCTCTTCCTATCTAGGCCTGCCAGGTGTTTCTTGTCTTGCCTCAGAATATATCAGAGTTGGCCGGATGTTTCTGTCTTTCAGAGAATATGAAAGTGCGCCTTGAGAGTACCGCTTTATCAAAAAGGACAGAGTGCACATGTCACACATTCTCATATCCACTAGGGAGGTCAGGAGAAAGAGGAAGTGAATTCAGCATTCAGCTGAAGAGGAATTGAAGCAATATTAGCAGGCCAAGGGCACCTGCCCAGGAACAGAATAAATCATGCAAAGCAGTCACAAAAAAAGATCCGGTATGGCAGAAATAAAACACAAATAAAAAAACAGCAATGGTAAAAAGTCAGCTAGACTGAAGTGACTGCAAAAAGGAAGCAGGTAGCATAGCACTTCAAATTCAGTAAATGGAGATCTTTAAAGGCTTCCGAACCATGTAGCAAATTACATTGCCTGGGCATTTGTACTTTAGTTACCTGGCACTAGGCAACGTTCTCCTACTTAATATGATTTGTCCAAGAATTAAATCATTTTTGAAATTATATTGGGATTTTCCCTTTGCCCATGTGGGCTTCTTGCCACTTCCCAAAGGTCATGTGAGTTGTGTTGATTGGTAACTCCAAGGCCTGAGATGAAGTGGCATCTCAGCCAGGGTTGGTTCCTACCTATGCGACTGACTCACGCTTTTTGGGGTTCTGCAGTGCATAAAGAGAGGTTTTGACTTGGTTGTTGGTGATTTCTCCTCAGGTCGCCAAACTCTAGCTTTAAAAAAGTGATGGTTTGTTATAGGGAGCAGCTCCTGAGGTCAGATGTAGAGACATCTCCATGCTCTGCTTAGACCTCACCCCTGTAAATCTTCGCTCTAAAGCTTTTTTTGTCATGTTATGGTCCTACGGTAGATCTTTTTCCCCTTTATACTCTTAATTACATAGAGTTTAACAAAATGTTCCCAAATCCCTGCTGTAACCCTCATATGTACCCTTTTATCTCTGTCCAGAACAAGCAGGAGACAAAAAAGTTGCACATTTATTGATGTATTACAGATAATATGCCCAAAATATAAGGAAGCAGAATACAATGAGTGTTGGTTAAAATATTAGAACCTGTTAATGAGCTACTGGGTGACTTTTCTCCAGCATGGCCTTTGAATGGAGCGAGTGATGACTTGGGTCTCCTCCATGAATGAGACTGCATGTCTTTGTACACCTCCTCTTATTGTCTTAGTCCAATAGGACGGGCCGACTCCCTACTTCACACCAATCCTATTCGCCCACAACTCAGTCCTCCAATGACCAATAGGATGAGCTGACTCCCTACTTCACACCAGTTCTTGTTTCAGCCCAAGTTAGTCCCATTCCATCCACAGCTAGATTATCATTTCATCTCAGCCCACCTGTATTCCCCCAGGCTATCTGACCGAGATTTTACCCTTACTAGTGTTAACCTATAGTAGTTTTTTTGTTACATATTTTTATTATAATATTTTTTTTTGCTAGATTGGGTTGAGAGGAAGAGTCTTTATTAAAAATGACAGAATGAGGACCCAGGGTGCCCCATAAGGAGGCACCCTGTCAGGAAGCATTAATGTGGTGTAAGACGCTAGGAGTCACTGTTGACACTTAAAGCCAACATACAGACGCTCAGCACACAGGGTAAAAGCACTCAGAAGTATTTCAATGCTTCTTCTTTTAAGCAGTGCCTCAAAAGCACCCCAGCCACAATAAACAGGCAATTAAATAATTATAATCACAAATCTGTCCTCCACACCTCCCAGCAAGGTCTGTCACACCCCTCCCGACTCCAGCTCACTTTCTGGGTCTCCAGCAGTCATTTAAATAGTCCATGACCCGGAAGGGCTTCTGTTCTTCCTCCCACATGATTTGCCAGCATTTCCGGGTCAGATAGAGAATCCCAGTTTTTTAATCAGCCCTGAAGTACTTTGGGATTATTTAAAGTTTTAAACAGACATTTCTTCAGGAACTTGAGTCTAGACTGACTGTGAAATGAAGAGATGCCCTACAGAAAGCAGGGACATTGAACTCTTATGGTCAGACGCAGCATGGCAGTGGCAATTTTATTTGTTCTTTTTGTTTACAGGATTTGCTTGTCTTCCACTCCCTTTTGTTTATCTGTCGTGTGTGTGTGTATACATATTTGGAGAAAATAAATAGAATTAAAAATTTCCCTGCTGCCTTTTATGAAAGAGTAGCCTGGCACACCATCTTAAAGTCAGCTTGAAGCCCTTTTGATGCTAGCAGACCGTTAAATGTCAGGCTGTAACTAGGCAAACAGCGGCTTGTTTGCATTCTAATGTGTTCAGACACCCTGACAGCACAGCGGCACAGTGCTTCGTGGACTGGCCTTGTGACTCCTGGGGTCTGAGTTCAACTGCTGACCCACTCAGTGTTTGTGGAACTTTCCCAATGTTTTCATGTCACAAACTTGTGAAGAAGCAGCTGTCAGTATGTGTGTGAGTGTGAGCTGGTGGCTCATCCAGGGTTAGCTCACTCCTTGTTCACATTCCAGGATAGACTTTGATGCATTGTGTACCTATAATGAGAAGAATGAAGTTCAAAACTGAGAGGATGTTTTACCGTTTTATCTTAAAATTGTCCATTCAATGCACCATGTAGGCCTCCTAGAGTTTGTAGTGATGAAAAACAAGAAATTCTTTTCAACTGTACCTTAGCCTATTAACATTGTTCACCCCACAATGCCCACCCATGGGTACCTTAGCAATGGCTGCTGGGAGCACAGCTCAGGGTCTGCTCCCAGTTTCCCCACTGAAAGGACTGAACAAGGTTATCTCTCCACCTATGCTGCAAGACCAGGGTTAGACAGGAACATCCACCATCTAGTGTCAGTAAACACAAGGTAGTTTCAGTGAGATAATGCCAAACTTGATTTCATCTAAGGCTATGCATATTCACAAAATGGCTGTAAACACTTGACAATTCAAATCAATGTCCCATAGCAGGCTTCATCAGGTAGTTAGTCATTAGCATTAACAGGGTCATTGAATATTGCAAATGACAACAGCCAGAAGAGTAGAGAAGCCTTTGCAGGTACAGTATCAAGAAGGACAGACAGCCTGAAGAATTCTCAGAAGGACAAAGAACCTGAAATGGTTTTACACTCTATCTTTTATAACGTTCTTTGGTGGCTGCTCAAGATGGGTCCAGCTGCAGCTCCACACTTTGGTGTTGGATTGAATTGCAGGGTTTTGTCCCCTGGTTTACTTAACTTAAGTCAGATAATTCTCCCCCAGTCCTACAGTAATCTTAACCATAATATAACCAGGCATATCACTGATGTATAATGTAGAGCGACGGGCACTAAGCAAACTCCTGTCAATCATGAAGAATCCACTGCATCCACTGAACAGTGTCATCTCTAGGCAGAGGAGTAGCTTCAGTGACAGACTTTTGTCACTGTCCTGCTCCACTGACAGACTGAGGAGATCGTTCCTCCCTCACACTATGCGACTCTTCAATTCCACCTGGGGGAGTAAATGCGAACATTAATTTTATTTAAATTTTTTTTCATTTTTATTACTATTTAATTTAATATTGTTTCTTTGTATCAGTATACTGCTGCTGGATTATGTGAATTTCCCCTTGGGATTAATAAAGTATCTATCTATCTATCTATCTATCTATCTATCTATCTATCTATCTATCTATCTATCTATCTATCTATCTATCTATCTATCTAGAGCAACAACCTCCTCAACAGAGTAGAGCTCTGGAGGTCCACAGCTTGGGGTCTGTTGGGCTGGTCGCACAAGAACTACAGAAACATTGCGCTCTGACCTCCAAACCATCATGCAAAAAGACAACTTCCCTTATGGGGATATATACTAGGGGGCTCTGCCCCCTGCTCTCTTTGCTTGCTAACCCCCATGCGGGCCCAACACGCTAGTCATTTCCTAGATCTGCCGCATGCGACAAATCGTGGTGTGCTTTTGGATAAACACGAATATCTACTCTGTCTTTGATATCTCTGTCTTTCAAAACTATTATCACTGACAATTCATCACATGTTGGTTTATTATACTGTATATGCGAGTGTGATCTTTCAGTTTCATATAGAAATCCAAGAAGACTTCTTTGTCTGTGTTTTTCAGATACATTTCGTGTAAAGTGTGATACTTTTTGATTTATGGTTTTTCATCCATTATTGGCTGTATAATTTCTAATACGTCCGATCGTTTAACTCTTTCAATTTTATGTTGCTTCTCCGTGATCATAAATATAAATCTGACCAAATTGTGGTTTGTTGTGGGACTACAGATTCTCATAGCGTATGGTCCTGAATTGTGTAAATCTACGTTTTGAGCAATGATTGATGCGAACGTGAACAGATTATTGTAGATTTGTATATTTTGCCTGTAGTGTTTGTGTATTTTACTTTCACCAAATAACAAATCTTTTATTTCTCACGGATACGCCTCTTCATAGGGAAGAACCTCTGCATGTGTATCGCACCAACATTTTTGAACCTCTTTACAATGTTCTAATTTGTCTTTTATTTCTGGCCCCGGGAGTGGTTAAATCTCTTGGCACAAAGTCTTGTCTTGCAGGACTTGAAATTATCTTTCTGAAAATGTCTCGTCTCATCCCAGGATAAAAAGTCTCGTCTTGTCCCAGGATTTTTTTTATATAATAGAGAGATACGTACACACACACACCCACACATATACTGTATATTGTGAAATGATGATCCTTGACACAGGACAAAGGTTTGGGGCAGCCACCCATGTATTCGACTTAGGCTGCAAAAGGCAAAGTTTCAATAAAATTGTGTATAGATCTGAGTCCAAAACAGAACTCCTCAAAGGAGGAAAGACGTCGGGTTTTATAGGGAGGTTTAAGGAAGTGATGTCGTCCTTGGGGCCAGGAAAGGAAGTGATGTGCTCCTCGGGGCCAAGACGGAAGTGATGTCTTCATACTCAGGTAGAGTTGGGATATCAGCCTTGAAGAGCTAAAGGTTGAAAAGATGTGGTCTTTAAGAAGCATATGTGCACACTGGGCAACCAGTCCACAAAATGACGAGTGCTTCTTCTTCTTCTCCTTCTATCGGTTTATGGCGGTGTGCATTCCACTTGAAGGTACATTCCTGCCACCTACTCTTTCGGTTTTAACTGCATAACTTGCTAAAATGTTCCATATTTGCATGACCTTTTTTGTGACTCCTTATTTCCATCTGGAATGTCATCTCTTTGATTGACAATGATATGTGTTTTCATCACTTAACAGAAAGAGTTCTGCTGAATCATCTTTATTGATGCCTTTGAGAATTTCCAGACCTGGATGATGTCCCTGTGTTGATTTGAATTCTCAAGACTACCCATTCAGTATTATAGCTTTTTAATTCATGCCATTGGCCAGAGCCTATCCTGGCAGAATCAGGTACAAGTCATGGATGGGCACAACTTCATCTCTGGGCTCAATCACACACACAAAACACTCACTCATTTAACTTAGCCTGCAAAATGTTATGATGTGAAAAAACTGCAGCAAAACTCACAGCCAAGGAGGTGCTGTGCACATGGAGCCCAGGCCTACTATTTGAACCCTGGACTTGTGAGTCAGCAGCACTGAGCACTCTGCCTGTGTCCTGTTACAGGCTTAAGAGATTTCATCTCCCATGCCTGTGAACGCAGGACTTGACCTCTTCCCCATGGAGCGATGCACTTGCTTGCTCTTCTCTGACTTTTTTGTTGTGCACCGTGCAGAACTGCACATACCACTCCAGACACAGCCTCACTAGCATATTATACAGGCTGAGCATGATGTCCCTTCATTTATATTCAGAAGTCTTCACAATACAACCTAACATTTTATTTGTACTTCCAACTGCTTCTGCATATTTTGTCTGCAGGATCAGAAGGTTAGGTCAACGTAAGCCGCTAAATCCCTTCTAGGGTTTGCTTTTACTGTATAATAAATGTTTTGCTTCCCTACAGGAAGCAGTTTTCCACTTGCCTGCATTTAATTGTATTTTCCAGGTGTTTGGCCCATTTTAAATGCTTCTTTTTTGTACTGCTTACTCAGTATTTGATACCTCTCCAAATTTGGTGTCATGTACAAATTCCACAAGTTTACTCACTTCATCGGAATTGGTGTCACTAGCAGAAATTAGAAATTGAGACACTTTGTCTATATCTCACATATCGTAAACTTGATGCCACACATGTAGCAACTGATCCTCTCTGTCACCTTTGCCACTTAAATGTCCCTAGCACTTTTCTTCATATGCTTTAGGGTTGACAAGTCTCTGCTTTTTGGCCTGATGTCTCTAACTGCCTCTGTTACTATCCCACTTTACTTCATATATCTCTACTTCTGGACCACTCTACTACCCTTACTTTTATCAAGCAGTGGTTACTTTGTCTAGCTTGTCTTACTGGAAACCTCTCTTTGTAAATTTCAGGAAATCCGGTTTCTTTAACCTAGTCCTTCTTCAGCTTTCGGTGGCTTGGATCAATGGATTATCTGGATCCAATATTGGGGAATAGAAAGCTGTCATATGTTTTGTTGGGAGCTGGTGTACTGGTGGTCCGTGTCATGTTCCTAGTCTAGATCCTTGAATCTTCTCTTTCCTCTTTCCTTTACCTGACTATTCTGCCTGACTTCCCAGTCTATATCAGCATTGGTAACTTTTAATTCTTAAAAAACCCATTTCAGAGGATGGTTGTGGGAGGGAAGGGTCGGGGGCCTGTGCTGTGATGGGTCTGTTGTTACTTTCTTTTACTGCTGATGTTTGACTAGGTCATTTGAATGACTCTGTGGTGGGCTGGCGTCCTGCCCAGGGATTTGTTCCTGCCTTGTGCCCTATGTTGACTGGGATTGGCTCCAGCAAAACCCCCTGGACCCTGTGTTAGGATATAGCGGGTTGGAGAATTATTGATTGACTGACTTTTCATGACTGTTATTTTTTTTTATTATTGAAGTATAATAAAAAGATTGATCATGAGAACACACCCTAGACCAGTGGTCTCCTACTCTGGTCCTGGGGAGCTGCAGGGGCTGCAGGTTTTCATTTTAACCCTTTTCTTAATTGGAGACCAGTTTTTGCTGCTGATTAGCTTCATTTCCTTTCATTTAAATTGACTTGTTTTGTAAGATTTGTTCCACTAAATTTCTTCATCATCCCTCTGAATTGCTTCATTAAGTGGCATCCAAACAGAAATGAACTGTGAAGTGAGTGAGCTAACAGAAGACCAACTAAGTCAGGCCCTCCAACTCCAACCAATTTCACTCCAACCAGTTGCTTAATTAGGCTCTGATTATTGTTGTTAATTAAACTCATTCTTTAATTCCATGGCTTGTTGCTGCTCTCATTGTGCAATAGCAGACATTTCCAAAATGGTTGATTTTCTCTTTTCTAAGAGTACTGCTAAAATGTTTTAGAGACCTGAGCAGATCAACATTCCTGAGACCTTCACCTTTCTTTATTTTCAGATATTGTATGATGGACACAGTTTGCTGGTTATGTTTTGGCTCATTTAGTATCTCATTATTGTTTGGCTGCTAATTAAGGAAAGAAAACAACAATTAAATGATCTGAGTCTTCACAAACAAATCAAATGAAATTAATTGAAAAGAAGTTCATTAGCAGCAAAAACAGGTCACTAATTAAGACAAGGGTTAGAATGAAAACCTGCAGCCACTGCGGCCCCCAAGGACTGGAGCCTGGGGACCCCTACCCAGGATTCCCTCCCCCATTCTCCCTGTTCTTTAGATTCTTTAGATTCCTGTTAGTTACCTCTCATGGCTTCTTGCTTCAGAAGTTTATTTTTTGGTGTGGAACTGTTTTTAATCTCTTTTAAAACCCTTTAGTAAATTATGTATATTTGTCTTTAGCCAGCTTAAACAAGTCTAACAGTTTGCTTTGACAGGTCTCATATTTTACATCATATAAAGAACCGAGTTTCTGGGAGGAAGATATGGTGTAGAGGGTGCTGTGCAAAGTAAACCAATAGAAAAGTTGTACAGCATAAAAAAGGAAAATAACCTAATAAATGCTGTTAATTATTATGCTACTTATTTCTAGCCAGTGAATCTGAATCCCCATTATAGATGACAGCCTGGCCCATTTTCATAAAGCTGACAGGTCTTAAAATCACCTCAGGGTGCTGTATGGTACATAAACTGGAACAGTGGATAACGCCACATCCAGTGGCCATACTAAAACACACACGGCTCATATTAAGAACTTCTTTAAGAAATGGCGAATACAAGTAAAACCAAGACTTCTGAGACAAAGGCTAAATTAAGTCCAAAGGAGAAAGGCAGTTTCCTGTCAGTGTGAAAGTGTAACACATGCTTTTGTTTTTAGCCAACCAGATTTTTGTAATTCGCTCCTATGGTTACAATACGCATCTGTTGATGCACTTGGACACCTCATCAGTGATGCAGCCTGGGGTCATCAGATGTGTTGGGCGTTTCAACATCAGACACCTTCACCCAGGCGATCCAACTAGGAGTGATCAGTTTGTAGTTCCCTACAGATTTTATTTTTTCTCCAGCCGTCTGGAGTTTTTTTGTTTTTTCTGTCCCCCCTGGCCATTGAACCTTACTCTTATTCAATGTTAATTAATGTTGATTTATTTTGTTTTATAATTGTGTCTTTCATTTTTCTATTCTTTAATATGTAAAGCACTTTGAGCTACTGTTTGTATGAAAATGTGCTATATAAATAAATGTTGTTGTTGTAGCTAGTGCCCAAGTAGCAGGTGACCATAGTTTTCTCCTCTTAATCTGCAGAGATCAGGAGACTTTTTCTGCTGCCTCTTTCATAGTTCTGATGGCTTGACTCTTACCCACACCAGTGATGCCCAGAAGATTGCAAGCTTTCCACAGAGACAATGTTGCAAAGCCTCTGCAGCCCACCATGTGTGTCACCCATGCCTGCGACTCTCTTCCTCCAGCCCTAAATACTTGGCTTTCAGGTGCTCGTGGGCTTCCTTCATCCTCTCCCTGCAAGGAAGTGTGAGTTCCAGAATGACCACCTTGCTTGGATAGTTCTAAGAATAAGACCATGCCAGGCCTCAAGTTGGCTTCTGTGATTCTGGCTGGGAATGGAAACTGCTTCTCCAAGTATACCTTCAACTGCCAGTGAGTTATGATTGCAGAGATGAGACCCACTGTTGTCACCCCTCACCCAGTGCGTTCAGGAAACTGCTCAGAATGTGCTTGAACACCCCTAATCCCCTTCTCTGGTACAAGGGACATTTTGGAGATTCAACCTTTCCCCAGTGGAAAAGGTTGGATGGACTGGGCTGGATGTCATTGACTGAATGTATCAAGAGCTTGATGCTGAAAGGCTCCACTAGCCACAGCTCAGACCAGGTGATCTTATGGCCCATTCCTATTTCAATCATGCAGCCTATCAGAACCACCAAAAAGACAGATCAAATGGCAGCAGTTTGTTCAAAATTCAGCAGTATGAATGTTAGGTTGCAGACAGAAAAAAGTGCCTGAAAAATGTTACCTCTATTAGCATAGCTTCACTGACTGCCTATGTCTCCTTAGGATTGATTTTAAATTAATTTTAATCATGTTTAAGGCTTTGAAAAAATTTGCACCTTCCACGTGGTTGGGTGCAGCAACCTGCTATCAGCGCCTGCTCCCAACCTGTGTTTCCACATCCACAATCGAAATCTCAGATCTTTGAACGCTGGCTCTCTCAGAGTTCGGAAGGTGAAGCATTAAAGAACTGGTGAAACAATGCTTTACTTTTTATGCACCAATAATCTGGAACATATTTATTCATCGGGCTGGTAATACAGAGCATTAAAAAAATGATGAAAACTATTTTGAATTGTTTTTTTATAATTTATTCATAGCATGTCAGTTATAAAAGAGTACAATTAATTGTGCATCATTGCTTATTGTAAGCTTTACGTTTGTTTCTCTGCATTGATCAGAATGGCTGCTTTCATAGGGTACAGCTATTAGACAGTTCTAGGGATGCACATTTAACTTCTTCACTAACTATTCCACTGCAGGGCTTATACCAACTGGAGCTCGTGGATTCCTCTGCTCCCTGACTATTTGACCATAGCATGTTTTTTTTTTTTTAAATTGGTCACTGATTTTTACCATAATAATCATTATGGTAAAAGACTGAGACTTTATTGTAATTTGTCAGTTATTATTTATAAAGCACTTTGAACTACACTTCTAATTGAAAAATGTGCCATTGAAATAAATGTTATTGACGCAGGTGATTAGTGCCACTGGTCTTGGGTCCTCATGCTGTCTATTTTGTGGCCTCTCGAAATGACTGGTCCGAGCTGCTCGCTACAGTCGGTAGTCAGAGTTCCTGGTCAGACTGCCTACTATTTGAGCTACTGGCCTTTGGCCTCCACTCTTAAAAATAAAGGTTCTTAAGCGGTTCATCAGAGCGTTACCATAGGAGAACCATTTTTAGTTCCCAAAGGAACCCTCTTCATGAAATTTACAGAAGAAGCCTTAATTTATTCAGATCTGTAACAGGTGCCGTAAATAGCCATGAATAGACGATAACAGATTTGTAAAATATCAGTGGCCTCTTTTAAAGGACTCTGGATGCATGCAATAACATGGGCTGACTTTAGGTTGTCTTGATCTGTCATTATCCTTCTAGGTCACCTACTGCTTCTGTTTTGTTCACATATTAGGAGACCTTTCAACTCCCAAAGGATTACGTTAAAACGTTTAGAACCCTTCCCAGAATAAAATGGTTCTTTGCACAGCCCAAGAGCACAAACAAAGCCATGGCAAACCGGTGCAATCAGTCAGCTGAGAGTCGCTGGTGACGTCACATCTCGAGCGAACATTCTTGACGAAGATGACAGCTATACCACTGCCCTTCCAAATGCTATCAGTACTCACACTTTATCCACCTACTTTTCACACGTTCAGCATCTCAACTCTCTACATGGATATCTCCACCTCAGTGAGGAGCTACAGCAAGTTGTCAAGGGGCTCTTTGTGAAGTTTATTGGCCAGTTGGCTGCTTGTGACAGCTGTGGGTCAAGGAGGCCACTTTATAGGGCTGCTTTCCAACAATACTGATTTGGTGCCACTTGTCAGTCTCTCATGCTAGACAAGCTGGTGGCCAATTTGCTTTTATATTTTTTGTTTTGGTTAATTGTAAGAACAGCTGATCAAAACCTTACTTTTCAGAGTTTGTGTTAACAGTGCACTCCAGCTTTATGGCGACTTGTGGGCAGGTGGAATCGTGCTGGCTGTGTGGTATGTTCACTTTTAGAATACCAGTTTGGCCGTGGATTAAGCATGGTAAGTCATAGTGAACATAACGACATTGTTATTTTTCTGGTCACTTTCATGAGGGGAAATCAACACGTTTCCTGATGAACCCGGCATCGGTGTTCCACGAGGAGGATTTTATAAGTGTGTAAGATTTGGCAGGAATTTGTTGAAAAGTAAGGATGTTTTTGTTTTCTCGCGAAGGGTGAAACTCAGTTTGATCCTCCCTCGCACACACCTCTAGGCGGTCCTGCTTTTCCACATTTCTCACATCCCTTGGAATCCTGAATTGCGTGTTGTGAAAGACAAACGGCACAAAAAGTATACGATTTCAGCGACGAAAAAACTCAAACTCCCGCCATGCGCTGCGAACAGGACGCTTTCTTGGTGACGTGGCAAGGACGTCTCCGTAGTAACCTGGCTGGCCCTGGCGCCGCTTAGTATCGGGACTTAGTGCTTCCAGTGTCGCGGGCGAAACATCCGAGACCATCGGTGTCTTACGGCGCAGACGTCGGCGCGCACTGAGGTGGAGAGCTCCCTGTAGACAGACGAGATGCTGAACATGTGGAAAGTGCGGGAGCTGGTGGATAAAGCGTGAGTATTGAGAGCGTTTGGAAGGGCGGCGGTGTAGCTGTCGTGTTCGTCGAGGCCGCTAGCCTCTACCTGTTCGAGGCGCGACGTCACCGGAGACTCTCAGCTGATCGCGGCCTGCTTGTCATGGCAGCCTGTCGACGTCCGGCCTTGCTATGGCTTTCTTTGTGCTCTTTGGCAGTTTTTTTTTTTCTTTCTCCCAATGTACATCACCGTCTTCGGTGCATATTGACTAGGGAATTGGTGAACTTCGAAGCTTTGGCTATGGTGGGTTGGCCCTTTGGAACTGGCGTTGAAATGCGGCCATATAATAGGATTACTAAGCCCAGTCACCTGTTTGGAAGTTTGCAACTTGTGCCGTGCGTTTCCTTCCTTTGCAAAGTTAGTAGTTGCGAGTCGAGCAACTCTGCAGGGTGAATATACCCGGATATTTCCGGGTTTGCAAAAAGCTGTGTTGTGTAATCATCGGTTTTCATTTAATCGGCATTTGTAGTCTTGGTTTCTTTCAGCCTGCCCAGTAGCCTGTTCGCTTAAACATTTCCTGGTTAAAACGTTAAGAGAAATGAACGCTTGTGAAACAGAAGGTAAATGTAGGCACCAAAAGGCTGGTTGTCTCTTGACGACAAGTCCTCTTTTTGTGATATGATAGTGGGAGGTGGAAAGGATGATACAACTCTGGATGTCACCTGTTTCACAAATATTCCCAGTTCGTATCATCCCTAATAGAATACGGTGTGAAGATACACTAGTACTGTATATCTGCGTGTAATTCACCGTACACGGAGCCTTGTTTTTCCTTTAGGTTCCCGTATCACTAACTTTAGTTTACAGCTGGTACTTCAGGAGGAGCAATGATTGACCAAGCTGGAATTTTCAGCCATGTTTATTTATTTGAAACAAATGTTTTAGCACTTGAAAGTTGTTTTATTTACACATTATGACAAACTTATGGTTAGGTTTCTGGGTAAGCGTGCAGCGTTATTCAGATGCACTGCAGTTAGTCACATTTGCAGAAATCTTTAGTAAATTTATCAAACGTGCTCTTTAAAATTATTTACATTTTCTTCTTTTAATCTATAAAGCTACTAAAAGTATTTGCTGTTCAGTCTTTAACAAAAGTTAAGTGTTACTTTTACTGTTTTTTTTTATTTTAAAACATGTTCGTTTAGTACATTTAAAGAACATATAATCAGCCTGTAGCTAGTGTGTTTGGGCCTGTCCAGTACAGGAATGCTGCTGGAAGAGGGGCAGGTGATGGCAGCAGGGGGTACTTGACCTGTGGTCTGTGTGTGGATCCCAATGCCCCAGTGCGGTAATAGGGACACTGTGCTCTAAAAACTCATACCGTCCTTCAGGTGAGATGTAAAACTGAAATCCTAACTCTGTATCGTCATAAAAAGGATCCCTTGGCATCGTTTGAGGACAGTAGAGTGTTCCCCAATTTTCTGGTTAAACTACCCCATTCATCCTTGTTCATTCTGCCACCCAAATCATCCCATGTCCAATTGACTAAGTCTCCCTCACCCCTTCAACACCTAATTTTTGATGTGTGGTCAGTGTACTGGTGCAAGGATGGTTGCCATTGCATCATCCAAGTGGATGATATCTGTATACTGGTTGTGATACTTTGAGTAAATAGAAAATCACTTTAAAAATGTAACTAATCAAAATCTGTATAAGCAAATCTCACAGTTACCGACTAATGGGAACACAATACTAGACCGTGGGTGCTGGAGCCTGTCTTTGTGGCAATGATCACAAGGCTGGTGCCAACCCTGGATGTAGCTCAAGTCACGCACATACCAACACTTACACTGGACCAGTTTAGAATAACAGACATAAACTAAAAACAGCATGTTGTGGAAATAGTGAGGTACATTTAGAGTTTGTGAAAATATAAACAATTATTTTATACTTCGTTTCTAATGAATACAAGATGCAAAATGTAAAATATTCTTAATGATTATAATTTTCTAATAGTACATTCATTTCACATATGTAAATACTGTATTAGCATCCTTTTATTTTATATAGTTGTAGCCTTAACATTAAATTCAGTTTCACATTAATCTGTGAGAGGAGTGTGCATTCCTTTTTTATTTTGTGAGCTGTATGCTCAACCATTAGATGTCCTGTACTTAAATTTCACTTGTTGGAGTGATTTATTCCTTGATGGGTGAATTCTAGATGAGTGCCAAGTGTAGACTGGATTAGATAAGCAAGGTCAGAGAGGTTGCCAGGGATATCTGACTAGGATATTTTAACTTTGACAAAACTAAACCTGCCAAGAGACCTGTTCCCAATTTTTTCTTTTTTTCTTTTTTCTAGTAACCATTGTTTTTCTCTTAACAGACTTTAAATCACTGTTGTACTCCCCTAAAACACTGTAGCTCAGGCAAGTAGGGTTTAAAAACAGTTCTGACAGCATTGCGAAGAAGGCAGGATCCAGCCGCAGACAGAGCACTTCTTTTTTTGGGGAACACATCGACGTACACACCCACACTCATTCAAGTTAGGCAATTTAGAGTTGCTGTTAATCCAACAGACATACCGTTGGGGATTTAGATGGAAAGTTTAAGTATACTTGTTGGAACACTCACTCCAGCCTAGAGGTGAGCATGGCATACAGACTCCACACAGACGTCCTCCTCATGGTTTAAACCCTGGAATTTAGAGATGTCTGTCTTATACCAGAATGTTGCCCCTCTTGAATTTTTAATGTTAATAATTGTATAAAAGTGGGTTAGGATTTTCATTCTAGTTTTTAGCTCAGTGTGCGATTTTCTGATCCATTTCACTATAAAACTGGAAATGACAGCATTAGCAACCAAGAGGACTGATTGCAGTAATAGTAAAGCTCAATCAATGTGTACATTTCTCCTTGTATGAGGTGTATCTTGGATAATAGTGCTGTAGTAATTTCAAGGTAGGCCAATAAAGAAGCAGCCAGTTGAAAATATTTAATAACCTGCCTTGGTGGACAAAATCTTTCTTGATCCTAAATGTATGATAAATGTTATGTAGAGATCTTTTATTTATATGTGAACTGTAGTAAGAAGTAACTGAAGAAGCCTTACAATATTTGTAATGAAAAAAATAGGTAGCTTAGTTAACATTTGTTTCCATAGTTTTTTTGTCTTTTGTACTTCATCCAAGATGGAAACTGTTAAAAACAGATTGAGTGAGTGAACGCACAGACATAATATAAAGAAGATGTTAAGTTTATAAAACAAAGCATATAAACTGTTGTAATATATAAGGCTTTCATCATGTACTGGTGGAAGGCGAAGTTAAATCAGGAATGGAATCAGTGAAATGTTTGACTGGCACAAGTTAATACTAATACATATGCACTGGATGAAGTTCCAGATTGGATGGCCAAATTTCTTAGACCATGGACTAAAATGGCAAAATCCAATTTCTGAAGAAAGCGTATTGTTTTACTAACCTGAAAGGAGAAAAGTGCTGGGCGGTATACCGGTTCATACCAAAACTTTTTTTATTTTTGTTATGATATGGATTTTCCTTATGCCGCAACACTGGTTTTAAATAGCCTAAACAACGTTCTGAACGTGGCGCAGCGGGAAACTGTTTAAGGGTGGACCTTTTTCACTGCTGCACCGCTAAACACGCATGCATGCGTTATTGGAGGTTTTGAATGGTGAAAATGGACAAAAAACATACCGAAACTGAAGCTATAGCAGACGATTAAGTTGAACATAATGACATAGAAGAACCTTTGCCGAAAAAAGGAGCTGTGTCTGTTGTCTGGAGATACTTTGGCTCTAAAAGGTCATATGTGGACCATTATGTTCAAATGTGTGAATACTGTTTCTATACTACTGGGTAATACTGCAAGCCAAGTGGTACTTGTTTTATTTTTTTTTTAATACTGTGTAATGTACCTGGGTACTGTGTAATGGTGAGACGACATGTTGAATTTATTCTCGACATTTCCACTTTAATCTCGATGCTTATGACAAGATTAAAGTTGACATGTGGACTTTATTCTCATAATTTGTCATTAAAGTTGAACATTGTAATCTAAACTTCATCTTAAAATGAATATTTAATTTACTAGATTTTTTCAAACCCCACCATAAGTTATGTAGCACATTAAATGCTTTGTGTTGTGTTCCCAGAGCCATGCTAATCGCTACGCGCTTTTTAAACTGACTTCCTCTTGCACTAAGAGGAGGCGCAGGCAGCGATCATCACACAGAATACATTAATTTCATGATATTCTTGTTCCCTGAACATTTAGAATGCTAAGATAAACACTTTATATCATTTTCATGATGGAATGCATTAAAGCATGTTTTAATCATGTGTGGGCACGGTGCCATAGAGGTTGCACTGATGCCTTGTAGTAAGGGGGTCCCGGGTGTTCCCTGCCTTGAATTTGCATGTTTTTCTGGTGGGTTTACCCTACGTGCTTCAGTTTCCTTTCAAAGTCATGTAGGATGTGGGGTTTTGTTATGCTATATTGACCCTGCCAGTGTATGTGTTGCTCGTATTCACCCTGCGATGTGCTGGCGCCCGGTTCAGGATTTGCTCCTGCCTCACACACAATGCTTGCTGGGATGGGTGCAACCCTGAAGGGATGGCATAATTAAACCTGTATAACGAAGAATTTTTTAAAGTTCTGAACACTCCATGGATTAAGTTTATAACTCGTTTTAATTTCACAAAGACTTTTATCGTATGGTGATCGGTTATGTGGAGAAAGAAAAAGGAAGGATAGGAACTGGGAGTTTGGTACGTCAGACAGAGACGGAACGCATTCAATAAAGAAAGCCAGCTCAGAAGAACATCCATTGAATTCTGTGTTCGTGTCTCCGACCACCAGATCACGAAGCCAACATTTACACATACTATCTGTTCTTGTGCAATAAATTGTCTTCTCTTCACATGAGAATAACCTTATTTGTTCTCAGAATGTGCAATATGAACTTAAGGTGCAACACTCTGCACTCTAGTTTGATACTTAATTTATTATACTTTATTTATATTTACATGATTACTTTATACTTGCTCTTAGTGTAACATGTCCCTTGTCTGTTGTTAAGTTGTAACATAAGTAATTTCCTTCGGGATTAATAAAGTTTTCTGATTAAGTTAAACCTCTGCGATACCCATTCATACATCCAGTTTTTTGGAGCCTTGTCACACCTGCCATAAAGTTCTCTGCACTGAATGTACACTTGGGGACCCCTTACTTCGAGGGAGGAGCACTACCGCCACACTACCGTGCATGTTTAATACCTGCTTCAAAAGTATTTATCTTAGCATTCTAAATTTTCAGAGAGCAGGAATATTATGAAGTGAATGTATTCTGTGCGGCGATCACTGCCTGCAGCTCCTCTTAGTGCAGAAGGAAGTCAGTTTAAGAAGCATACAGCGATTGACAACTGGGTCAGGGAACACAACACAAAGCATTTAATGTGCTACATTAAGTTAAGACGAGGTTTGAGAAAATCTAGTAAATCAAAATTCATTTTAGGATGAAGTTTAGTTTACGACATTCTACTTTAATGGCAAAATAAAATATAAGAATAAAGTGGAAATGTCAACTTTAATCCCAACATAAGCATCGAGATTAAAATGGAAATGATGAGAATAAAGTCTAACATGTCAACTTTATTCTCGACATATAGTTTTTTTTTTTCCTCACTGTGTCTGTATTTTTTTTTCTTTACCGTGGCCCTAATATGCTTCTGTAGGGCTATTCCACAAATAGCATTATAAATGCAAGTTGCAGTTGTTGTTATTATTATTTATGTATATAGCTTAGCTTGAAGCAAGGTCCATGTTAATGCAGTTTGCCTTAATAATGGTTCAGTTGGTAAAGATGTCATCACCAAGTTGCGATTGTTTTATTTTATTTTTATTTAGTGAATACTGTGTAATACACCTGGGTTTGAAGTAATAGTATTATTACTGGAAGTTACACTATTTATTTTATTGTTAATATTAGTTTAAATATTATGCAGTTTAATGAGGGTAAAGTAGTTTAAATAGTCACTTTAATGTGTCAGTGGACAGAGATTGTTAACATTAGCAGAAAGTGTAGTTGGTTTACAAAAATATTTACTATTTATTCCTTTTCCAAGATGTGCTCTGTGCGATACAACTTTTGACAAGCACCATTGGATATTTTACTAAGTCTAAATGCCTCTTTGGATGGTTGAAAATATATTGTCAAAATTTTAGTAGTTTGTTTGCAAAATTTGTTCAATAAAAAGGTTCTATATTTTGACTGCAACTGCCATGCAATGTGATTCCTTCTCTTCATTAGTGCCACCCCTTGAAAACTATCACTTTATGGGGCCATGCAAACCTGTATTAATACTTGTGTGCACATTTAAAATGTTTTTTTTTTTGTACAATGTACTGTTCTCATGACTGTGGAATAGGTTATTCTTAGCCAGTCTACTGCAGTAATTGCAGAGGAAAATGTGGTTAACATCCACTCATGCATGGGGGAAAAAATTATCGTTGAATACTATGAAACCGGTATGATTTTGAAAAATACGTGATATAGAATTTTGGTCATACCGCCCAGCACTACATAGAATATTTGTGTGTTATTTACTAGGGTTGCAGTGTTGTGTTTATATTTCTACTACAGGGATTTTAAGGGAAGGAGACATCCAGGGAACAATGCAACTAAATGGCAAAAACGTGTAACATGTAATGCTGCTTATAGTACAAGTGTTTACTGCATGTCACTGCACGGTTGCAGAATCACCTGGTTTTCTGCCTGAAGTTTTTTTTTGTCTTTTCATATTGATCTTGCAGATATTTTTATTTCTGCTGGCACAAACTTTCATCTTTACTCAGGGTCTGGACGATTTTTCTTTGTGAATTTGTGTACATTTGGCTATATCTGTGTGCTTTTAATGTTGAATTCCACAGGTGCGGGTAGCTGCAAAGCTAAAAATCACTTCACACAACTGTTTGTCAAATGAGCCCATGTTTATCCATGTACACCCTAGCAAACCATCATGGCAATGTGGAGGCACACAGTATAAATGAGCCTTTACTATGAGGAATGTGAGACAATTGAAATCAGCTTCCATTATGGTTAAAAAAAAAAAAAATTTAAAAGATGGATTGAATGAATTTTTTTCTGATTGTGACAGTTTAATATTTCTGTATACAAGAATATAATTTCAACTTTAAAGTACAAGTTTGGCATTTCTCAAGTCAAAGTTATTTCTTCACAATCATGGTAAATATGCATTTGCCTCATGAAATATGCCTTCTAAAGTTAACCACATTCTGTTAATTAAATAAAAAAAATTTGCCATCTCTGGCATTTTACAATTGAGGGTATGGGGCACAGAAAAAAGCTTACAAACTTGCCAGATATGTCAATGTTTTAAGTCAAGACAGTTGAGTATTGATCTGTGCATTCTTTGTTTCCAATGCATGATTATGACAACAAAAGAGATCTGGACAGACATACAGTAATCTCTCCTCTATCGCGGGGGTTGCATTCCAGAGCCCCCCGTGAAAGGTGAAAATCTGCAAAGTAAAAACCATATGTTCATGTGGTTATTTTTATATATTTTAATCCTTTATAAACTCTCCCACACTCTTATAAGAATTTCACGCACAGTTATACAGCATAAACCCTTTGTATTCTCTTAGATATTAGGTAAGATTCGTTGAAATTATGTATGTAAACACACTGTTTATATACAGTAAAACCTAAATATTATTTTAAAGCATCTCCGATATCACATATGTTACAGCCATAACGACAGACAGGCCACCAGCAATAAATACGTACAATGCAAGAAAAATTGTATACAGTAAAATGTGTGTACAGTGACACTAAACTTATGACTACTGCCTTATTACGTCCACTTACAACTCGTTTTGCGCCCTGGTTAAAGGACGCTGCGGCTGTAGATCCTATATTCTTTTCCTCCTTTTTAAATAAAAAGAATCGTGGACTCATTGATGCCATAATGGCGTCCTGCAGCGGTGTACCTGTTCCCTTCCTTCAACATATCCAAAACTTTTACCTTTTTGGCAATCGTTAGCATCTTCCGTTGGTGCTTGGGCACAGCCCCTGAAGCAGTAGCAGGAGCAGATCGTTTTGGAGCCATAACGAAGGGCTTGACTATGCACAAAATAAACACATAAAGTTAACTATTTACACAGCGAAACACATTGATGCTGAATGAGCGAGACGAGACTTCTTGATTAACGCAGTGCAATCGAATTCGGCGCTCCATCGCTGAGCCAATTAGCACACAGGAACTTAACTGCGTGCTATGATTGGGTAGCTTCTCAGCCATCCGCCAATAGCGTCCCTTGTATGAAATCAACTGGGCAAACCACCTGAGGAAGCATGTACCAGAAGAGAAAAGACCCATTGTCCGCAAAAACCCGCGAAGCAGCGAAAAATCTGCGTTATATATTTAGATATGCTTACATATAAAATCCGCAATAGTGTGAAGCCGCGAATGTCAAAGCGTGATATAGTGAGGGATTACTGTACTACATATTCCTTGTTCCATTCGTCTCATCGTAAGAATACATTTCCTATTTGCGAATATTCACATAAACATGCAAGTAAATTAAAACTAAACCAGCCATGTGACATGAAAAGTTTACAGTGATTTGGTCTGTCGGGATGAAACCACCCCCTTGAGTGGTGAAAGGTTGTTGCTCAGGAAGACTAAGGGCTCATTTATACTTCACGCGACGCATGCTGCAGCGGACGCTCCTGCTACGCAAACGTTGTAGTGTTTATACTTACGCGCGTTCTTTTAAGTAAATCTGGAGGAATCCACCAGGTGGCAGTGCGAGATATTATCGCGGTAAGAACATGTTCGGCTTATCTGTGTTGTGAATTGCCTAAAACACCTGTTAAATTCCGATAACACCTTACCGCAATATCTCTGAAAAGGATGTTTATTGATTAAATCCATAAATCCAGGGATGTATGTGTCCATTCCAGGAAGCATTGGGCACGAGTGAGAAACAGTCCCTTGACGAGGCCTCAGCTCATCGCAAGGTGAATACAAGCACACACATACACTAGCGTCATTTTAGCGGCACCAAATCCCCAAATCTGCAAATCTTTGGAAGGAAACCGGAGCACAGTGTGGAATACCAGCAACATAACTGCTATCGCTCCGCCACCGTGACACCCCCATGTGTGTATTTATTAACAGTATTCATTATTTAAACGAAATTATATGTAAAATGTAACATACACATTTTAATGCATTTCATCATGAAAGTGATATCAAGTATAAATCTAAAGATTCTAAATGTGCAGAGAGTTGGAATATCATACATTTAATTTGTTCTGTTTGGCGATCTATTGCTGCTTTCCGCTGCTGAAGCAAAATGCCGACATACAGATGCATTCGTGGGGCTTTTATATTCAAGCGTTGCATATTCCCGATCGTAATGACACGATACATTTTAAAAGTCTCACATACCATCTTTTGTGCCATCTATTTTTTATTGTTTTACTTTACCTGCTGTCAGGTCCAAGAAGCTCATAGCGATTAAAAACTGGGATGACGTTTGCGACCGTCTGCTTTAATGATAAAGTAAACTACGAGGTTAAAGTGGAAATTTCGAGATTAAAGCCGAAATTTCCACTTTAATCACAAAGTACACGTTTTCACCGTGTCCTTTATTTTTTTCTCAGTAGTTCAAATATAACGCTATACATTATGTTGCTGTTGTTAAGTTGCAAAAATTAAAAAGTAAAAAAGACATATATAAATGACACGATACATTTTAAAAGTCTCATATACCATCTTTTGTGCCGTCTATTTTTTTTTGCAACTTCACATCGGCAACATAAGGTATAGCGCTGTATTTGAGCCATTCATCAAACAGCAAAGTGCGCACATCGATCCCCAAAGGATCTCCATAGAGGCTTGCTGTCACATGTAGATAGTAAACAGAGACTCTGACGTCACGTTCCGACTTTTAGCACACTCGCCCCGACTTTTGCTGGTACTGCAACTCGCGCACGCCGTCGCGTTAATTTCTGAGGACCTGCTCAGAGGACGCGTGAAATGAACGCTGGGAACGCGTGGCAGCCATGATGCGGACGCGTACGCGTTCTGAGCGTGAAGTATAAATGAGCCCTAAGTGCTGAGCTAAAGTGCATGGCTGGTCATTTTTTAAAATGGCAAAATCTAATGATATTGGTGTTTTTTGTTTAAAAGAATAAAGTGTAAAAACTGTTTTACAATGTGTGTGTAATCACAAGATACAAAAACATTTGCAGGACAACTGGAGAAGGTTTTTTTTTTTTTAATTTATAGAACATAGTTTTGCATGGCAAATGCATATATATCATGTTCGTAAAGGAATAACTGACTTGAAGAATACAGAATTTATCCTTTAACTTAAGTTAAACAAGAAAGTGAATTTTAATATATGGCATGAAAAAGTTTGGGCACACTTGCTTAAAATGCCTGTTACTGTGAATAGTTAAGTGAGCAAAAGATGAACTGATCATCAGAAGGCATCAAGTTAAAGGTGACACATTTCTTTAATGTATTAAGCATGGTTACATTTTTATTTCAATCGTTGACCGGTACAAAATACCAAAAAATATGGAAGCAAAAGTTTGGTCACCCAACATGGTCAGTCGCAGCTTGTAAATGTTTTTTGCAGACAGCTAGGAGTCCATGATAAAACCATCATTTTGAGATGTGTTTTGGATCAATATCTTGTTTGAACTCTTTAAGGTTTTTTATTTGCCTTTCTAGCGATCCACTGAGCAGTTCTTTCAAAAAGTTTTCTTGGTCTTCCAGACTTCAACTTGACCTCCACCATTCCTGTTAACTTCTTAGCTTCTTAATAACTATGAACTGAGGAAATGGCTACCTGAAAATGCTTTACTATCTTCTTGTAGCCTTCTCTTGCTTTGCTTTGCCCATGGCTGCTGATTGTTGGGACAATGTTCGAGGGGTCGAGACTTTTTACAGTTTTGCAGTTTGCACCTCCTGGGGTTTCCTAATGATGACTGTGAACAAGCCATGGTCCTCAAGAGCTAATTAAGATCTGGGACTTTGGTAAACATTATTGAAACCTCAGCTATATTGAGGTGCCCAAACGTTTGCTTCATGTTCCTTTCCTTTTTTTTTTTTTTTTTTTAACTGTACAATTGTACAAAACAAAAACAATATGCTAATATTGTGTACATTTCTGAAAAGAAATGTGTTGTCTTTAACTTTCTGCCTTTTGGTTATCTGTTCATCTTCTACTCACTAAACTGTTCGCAGTAACATATTTTAAGCACGGGTGCCCTAACTTTTGCATGCAACTGTAGCTTGCAGATGTGAAATGCAAATTAATAAAGCTGCAGTTGTACTGAGGTTTTGGAATAATAAAATATTGTGGGTTCCTTGCAATTCCTGGTCCAAGTTATGTTATGTAATTATGTTTTGATAACACTATGAATGTTAATTTTAATCCATCATGTAATTACAAGAAACAAGTCAAAGAAATATCCAATTGTTTTACAGTATATAGCGTTGTATCGCTACCCTTTGTGTTAATAAGGTATAGGAGAATGGCTTGCTTCAGGTTTGAAGATTTTTTGAGGTGGTGTCTTTAAAAGTGATAGTTGTACTATTTCTGTTCCTAAAAGTGTAGAAGTGTTTGTCATAAAATTACATGTGAATTGCTGTACTACATATAAACAATTACTGACTAGATTCTGGTAATGTGTGCTCTATTTGGGATCTAAGAGTCTGATTATAAATATAAATTTATGTCCATAAAAATGCATAATTTCACGTCTTATCAAATGCATATGATGTTTTTGTTTGTTTTTCCATTCGTTGATGACATGGTGGCATGATGGTTATAAGAGTTGCTCAACAGCTTCTTGTACTTCAATGCTGTTTCCTGCCTTTTGCTTAGCATTTGTTTTCCTGGGCCTTGTGGTTTTTCTAGTTGCTTATTTTCCTCCAGTACTTCTGAATTGTGCACATTAAGTTAATAAATGATTCCGATTTGCCATGGTGTGAATCATTTATGTGATATGATCGTGCCCTGAAATGGACCTAACATTCCATCTGCATTTGTGCTTGATGCTACTCAGATGGGTTCTGATTCCACCTTTGGAAACAAAAAAAAAAAAAGGTTTTGCCATTGTAGAAAAACCTAGTTTAAACAAATAGAGTAAGCTTTTGTGTAATACTGAAATAAGCAATTAAACCACTTCTCATAAATCCATAAAAAATGTTTTGGTTATTTATGTCTGGTGAGATATTCCTTATCATCTTGCCATCTCTTTTTTCTACTATCTTTGCCTAATCTTTGAATTTTCTTTGGAGCCCCTGTAGATCCTCTCCATGTAATGGCTTTCTCTTCAGTGTAATGCAGAAGGACTGTCGCTCCACTGTGAGCATTATTTTAATACTTTCTGTTGCACATTTTAGCCAACTCTCATAAGTAACTGAAAGATTCCTAACCTACCTGCTATTGTGCAGTAGGAACAGGATGTTATATACTGTTTAAAATTTGAAAAATCAAACTCGTTCTGTGAAGAACTACTTACAATCTTTTCCATTAGCAAAGCTAGTCTATTTCTAAAAATCCCTTTGTAAGGTGTCCAGAACATTCCCTGACCAGCCACAACTTTAAAACCACTGGCAAGTAAAGTGAATGATTGATTTTGTCATTAGAGTGTCACCTGTCAAGGGGTGGGATAATAATGCAGCAAGTAAACCGTAAGTTTTTAAAGTTGATGTGCTGAAAGCAGGAAAAATGGACAAGTGTAATGATCTGAGTTACAAGGGCCAAATTGTGATGGCTAGACAACTGGGTTGGAGCATCTCCAAAACAGCAGGTTTTATGGGGTGTTCCTGGTATGCAGTGGTTAGTACCTACCAAAAAATGTTCAAGGAAGGGTAGCCAGGGAATCTTTGGCAGGCTCATTGATGGTGAGCAAAGGCTAGCCCAACTGGCCTGATCTCATAGAAGAGCAGCTTTTGCATAAAAACGTAATGCTTGCCATGAGTGAAAGGTGTCAGGACAAACAATGTTTCACAACTTTCTGCATATGGGGCTGCCCATGCTGAACTTTGTCCACTACAGAAAACGCTTTTGATAGGCAGGTGACCATCTGAACTGGATTATAGAGCAATAGATAAGGGTGTCCTGGTCTGATGAATCACATTTTCTTTTACATCATGGCAACTGCTGGGTGGAAATATGTCAGGATGCACTATGGGAAGAATCCACCTATGAATTTACTAAACAATATAAATCAATTTCTGGAATTTCTGTATTGATTTGATTACAACAACGTACTTCAACCTGTTTTTAGCCTTCAATTTAACAAAGTTTAGTAGAGTTCTAAGAAGCAATTTAAAAATGGGGTATTGTGCGCCAGCCACATCTGTGATTCCAGCATCACACTTGCACAGCTTTATTGAACAGCCAGTTGTTGAATTCCACAGATGCATGTTCTTTTCAAGAGCAATTGCAACACGTATTGGCTTCCTGTGCAAGCAAACTTAACAAAACAAAAACAATGAGGAAAAAAAAAGAAGTTGAATATTCTTGTAACAAGCAAGACTGATTACTTACCAAAAAAATTTGTGCAGAAAATGTGTTAAAAATCTGAATTTGTGGGAATTACTACATTTGTGCAGACTACCCCTAGTTCAACACCAATTTCAAGCCCAGATGTAGTTATTTAAGTTCCAGTATATATGCTTATATGGTTGTTTTGACTTGTTTTCATATTTGTAGGAGTGATTTAATTATTTTACGTGTACTGGATGAATTAGCCAGTGCAATAAGCAGTTCAGATACACAGCTAACAGTAGAAAACATGTTGTCAATTACTTACTAGAGCATGTAACACTAAAGCTTCATACTGATAAGCAATTAGCAAGTTAAACAGCATTGAACTGCAGGTGATGGTTTCGAAGATTACTTTTTACTACTAGGGTGTTGTACCATGTTAGCCATTATGAATGTAGTGAGAAATCAAGCAAAATGACACATTTTATTGGCTAACTAAAAGGATTACAATATGCAAGCTTTCAAGGCAACTCGGGTCCCTTCTTCAGGCAAGATGTAATTACTCTTTAAATTGTAGATGTTTTCCCCTCTTGCTGCAGCTTAACTTTCTCTATATTCTGCATATAGGGTAGTCATCATCAAGTAATTGTCCCCTTAGCACTTTTCAAAAGCTAAAATAGGACTATACTTCGATGGGTGAAAGAGCTCTGAACCGCTGTCACTGCCTTCTCCCGTACTTATATTAACATGCTGGATGCCCACTTTCCTTGCTATATAATTGTGATTCCGTACTTTTTGGAGAATGCTTGAAAGTATTTTCCACACAGTGTTTTTTTATATATAAAAAACACGTTACTTGACAATGATTGAAATAGTAATAATTAAAATATTAAGTGGTGTAAAAACCATTGGGGATTCACTGTGGTATATTGTAACAAATAACCATCCCTTCCCTAATTATGATGAATCAGCAGATAATGTGGTAGGGAGTGGGTTAAACTGTAAGCTGAAATTACTTTGGTTTAATCTTTAGATGTTTGAGCTTGACTCACTTTTAAAGCCCACATCCAGTTTGGTTTAAAAAGATTGTAAAAATGCAGGCGAGTTTTTGCATGTTTCGTATGGAGATTCAGGTTGTTCCGCTTGAGCATTCTTACTGTGTTTTTGTAGCCTCCACTCTGAACACACTGACTCAGTATGGTCTGATTGAGTTGTTCCTTGAACGTCTTCCTTGATATTTGCACATTTGTCAGTTCATTCATTCACAGAGTATTAGGTGTGAATGGAAGATGCTATAAGAAGAGGTAAATAGCATAAATGTGAAGACAAAGTGAGTATACTTGTACTAAATGTTTTGATAATAAGCAAATGTCATAATTTCTTGCAAGAAATCCAAGTTATGTGACATGTGGCTTTATAGTCTCAGGAATTGAATAAAGTGTTTGATTAAACAAGGATTTTAAACACTGATTTAACGCAAACTGTAAGCCACAAGCATTCTCCCATGCACTGGTTTGTGCAACAGTAATTGCATTCTGTCTGATTTACTTATTTTTCATATACAGTACTGGCAGGATCATGTTTGTCTCTTTGTGGTTTTCCAAATTGTAATCCGAATGTTAGTTTAGGAATGAATACTTGATCGCTAGACATACAATGCCTTTACAAAGTTTTCACTTTCACTTTTTTCACATTTTGTTAGGTATAATCTTGTGTTAAAATCCTTTAATTTTAACTCATCAAGCAACATTCCATACCCCAAAATAATGAACAAAAGCAAGATTTTAGAAATTTATTTTGTTGAAGTACTTTAGCAATTACAGCCTGAAGTCTTCATGGGTGTGACACAACATGCTTCACACACCTGCTTGTTGGAGTTGCTGACATTCTTCTCTGCAGATCCTCTCAAGCTCTGTCAGTTGGGAAGAAGAGTGTCAGTAGACAACCATTTTTTTCAGATCTCTTCAGAGATGTTCTTTTAGGTGTGGGCTGTGGTTGGGCCACTCAAGGACATTCCTATAGTTGCCCCCAAGCCACTCTTGTGCCATCTTTACCTTTCCCTTGTAGAGATGAAGGATATCGTCGAGTAACATTTGTTAAAATGGCTAACCACTGAAAAACTGTTTTCCAACTGTGAATGCATGTGTTCTTTTCAGTTCCTAAGTAAAGTGACAAAGCATACACCAAAGTGCTAAATGTTTTGTACCAGTGTAAAGAAGTGGCCATGGGATACAGGTTTATAGAGCATACATGATCTTTATTATTTTTTAAGTAGTTCATAACTATTCATTTACTGGTAAATTAATTGGTGGGGAAGAGTTAAAGTTTATCTATCTATCGATCGATTGATCGAAAAGAATTCCAATTAAAAATCAAAAAGTGAAACTTTGTCAATCTCTTACACCCTTGCATCAAAAAATTCATGTCCTGGGTAAATGGGTGACTCTAAATTTTAGATATGAATATCAGTTTGTGCCTGCCTTCCATCTGGTGCTACCAGGATAGGCTCCAGGATGTGGCAGTGAACTGAATTACATTGATACCGTGAGATACAAGTTTAATTCTTTCTGTGACTAGGCTTGTAAGTCAAAATGCTCGTGTATCAAATCAGTTTTCCCCATTGAAATTAGTTGAAATGAGATTAATTCGTGCCAGCCCCCAAAAAACACCCCATTTTTTTGTTAAATGTTTTCAGCATAAGAAAACTTTATTTATATTGAACAAATATTGTATACAAACAAAATAAAACCTAATACAGTGGTACCTCGGTATACGTCTGATTTGGAATAAGTCCAACTTGGTATACATATAATTTTGCTTGGTTTACGACCTTTGTTTGGAATACGACTTGTGTGCTACCCTTGTTTACCTCTCTCGAGACAAAGCCATGAGCGTCAGTGCGCTAGTTGCTAGCATTCAGTGAACAACCCGCACTAGAACTCCCTGTGAATTTTCACGTGTGTGGTATAGCGGGTCCACAGCTCCTGTCAAAGGGCAGTTTTAAAATAATCACCGCGGCTTGGTGAGGGGGCGCAAGAAGCTTTGTTTAGTCCTCCCCTTTAGAATGTTTATGAAATGAGTTAGGCAAGTGTCATTAAATAGG
This sequence comes from Polypterus senegalus, assembly GCF_016835505.1. NCBI lineage: Eukaryota > Metazoa > Chordata > Cladistia > Polypteriformes > Polypteridae > Polypterus > Polypterus senegalus. Next base: position 54,318,370 of record NC_053166.1, read on the forward strand.
GCCACTACATGATCAGTTGCAACTTTTTCAGGGTGTTTCTTTTGTTTACAGTTTGAAACTTTTTCCCACATTGCAAACACTTCCTTTATCTCACTTTAAGAGGTAACCTCCTACGTGATACCACTCTCCTGCAGAACCTCCGCATGTTGCTGCATCTGTAGTTCCGTCAACTCCTTGGAATGTGCGACGACAAGCTCTTTGATGGCTCGTATTTCGAATTTTGGCTCATAACTCAAGGCAAAAAATTGACCTAGTGACGGCTCGTATCTCAAAAAACTCATACGTCGGGGCACTCGTATCTCAAGGTACCACTGTACTTGGATTCCAAGATAGTTCGATGGATGGGGAAGTTTTTGAAATGTTAGTTTTAAGAAACACTAAACACTATGTACCATATATAAATACTGTACATTTACAGATTTTTTTTTTATGTAAAGAACCACCACAACCTGAATTATTAAATATATCCCTTTTGTTTTTCGTCAGTTTTGCTACTAAGTAGTAGGTGCCTTCACAGAGCTTGTCTTGTTTGCTGCTTAGTTTTGTTTTTAATGTTTCTTGTTAAACAGATGCAAAGATTCATAATATACATTTTTAACTCACCAGGGCACAGGAAATGACTTGGCATACAGTACCACAATGCATCTCATCATATCAGCCTAAAAAATATTTTCTGTCTTTCCTTGGTTTAGAATTCAGGTGAGCACAGTTTGGATAAACACACCTAAGAATGTGCTATGCTTCTGCTTATCTGTATATTAGCAGTTATTTAAAAAAAAAAAGTTAGATGTTTTTGAGTATTAAGTTAACCATATTGTTTCATGTAGCACAACATCATCTTTGCTGTTGCAAACATGATTTTTAATGTTGTTAAATCACATTAAGAGCACACATTCACAAAAAAAGTTAAGGGATAACTTTCTCATTACAGAAATTTGTTGAGGTTTTTATGCTGTTGCAGTACTAATTCTGTATTGCCCTTGCTTGTTTTGAAGTAAATTAAACAAAAAAAAAAAACGATTAAAATAGTGGTATTTAGCCTAAACCCAACTGTTACAAGGGTGTTTTTATTTTGTTACTAACCGTTGACTTCATATACTGCAGAATTATTTAAACAGTGGAATACACAAAGCATGGTACTTTAGCAGTACAGAAAACACATATCTGGACTACAACAGGGAGTTGTTATCCTTATACTCTTTTTTTTCAGACATACCAAAATAGTAATCAATTTGCATTCAGGTTCACATTGTGCACACTCATCATTCCACAGATTTTTACACCATGTTGCACTGGCATAACCTATCAAATTCCACATGGAGCTAGCAATATAATATTTTAAGTCCATCCCTGTGTTCATTTCTTAAGCCACTTGATTATTAAGTAGCATAACATTCTCAAGCCCTCTTAATCCAACTTAATATTGCAGCACTCCAGGCCCATCCAAGTGCAATGCAGTACGTGGTAACAGTCCATCAACAGGGCACATTTACTCTCTCTGAGCCAGTCTGTATTTTGCTATTACCCAAAGATATAATGCTTTGGTTATATACAGTACAGATGAAACACAGGCAGAACTGACACAGAGGTGGGGAAAACGTGCAAAACTCTACAAGGACAGTGGCAGAGTGTGAGATTGAAATCCAGCACATTGGATCCATGAGTGAGCAGCACTACTCACTACCCACACCCTTTACTGTAAGTTACTTAGTAAATATGTTGCAAAGAATTTGTGGTCAGACTAAATTGTTGGTTATGAAACATGGTACACACTCTTTAGCACCATTTCTGTTCTAAGTAAGCAGGAGCTTTGGGATTTTTTGCTTCATGTTTGTTTTTATGAGCAGGGATTTTGAAATATGTATGTGAGGATAGAGTAAAATTGAGGAGAATTTACTTGTCAAAGGTCCACTGGAACAAATATTTACTGGTTGGTTTAATAATAAAATATAAGGCAAGAGCCACACCTAATTGAATCAATGTAATATTCATTTCTTGAATGATTAAGGGGGCTGGAAATTGGAAAGAAAAGTGCAAAAGTTATATCATATATATCCTATGTGCAGACTTGACAACAATGTGTTCAAAAAGACCTGTACATTTAGTTTTTACCAGAAAAAGTACTTCTTTTTGTTAAAATTATTTGCAATTCAGGTTTCCTTTGTTTTTTTTTTTATAAACCTTCCCCTTACACTAGCAGAGAGCACTTACAGTTCCATATTCTTAACACACTTCCTCACAGCCTACAGGAAACATACACCCTTACTATCTCAGTCTAGCTAAACAAGATAAAGTATTTCCAAGTTTTAAGCTTACTGTAATTACTGATCAAAAGTGGGAGTAATCATTTAACTTTTATTGTCATGTATTTAAAAAAGGAGATGAAAAGATAGTGAAATTAACCACTTTTAATAGTGTCCTTGGCTTTGCATTTATTATCTGTGTATAATGAACACTTCTACCAATGTTTCAGTTCAACATTTCTTTTTTTTTTTTTTTAACTGATGTATACAGTTCAAGGTCGCAGGGGTACCTCACACATTTATAGTTCCACATATATGACTGTGAGATGTGTTGAGACTGGAACTAACTACAGTTTTAGCAAGTAATCATTAAGGCAAGATTCAAAGAAAGTGGCTGTTTTGGCTTGTCTACACTGGAGATGACATGAGCTGCTCCATTTGTTAATACCAAAATAAAAAGTATTTAGTGTTTTGGTGCCTAAAAGGACAAGGCACATCTTTCTATTAGTATGACATGTTCTGTGTTAACAGAGACCCACAGTATGATAAGCAAAACTGCATACTTGAAATAAATATGAATCTATAAACATTGAATTTATCCCCTTCATGTGATTTTTGAAGGTAAACTGATGTTTGTAAGTATAACCCTTAAGTAAAAGCGCATTTACATTTGAATGTTGTGTGGAAAAATATAATGCTGTCTCACAGTAAAAAAAATTGTTTATTACTGCAATTGTTACTGCAGGTAATGACAGCCCAAATAATTTTCTAATCCTGGATCTGTATATAGGCAAAACAAGGTCTGATCACTCACGCAAGAAACCTTAAAAACAGCAAAACAAATGCTCTTATAGGTGAGTTCTTAAATAAAGGATTCATCTAACACTGATAAATTTTGGCTTCACACAGCAAACATAAGTGTAGGCTAATATTAAAAAAAAAAAAAAAAAAATGGATTTGGTAAACTAAATTTAGCACCACAAGTTTCTGACATTTTGAATTGTGAATTAATTTGACTTGTCAATTAAATTCTATTCTTTAGTAATATTTTTCACCATATAATTATGCAAATATAAATCTTACAAACCTAGCAGATTGGTCCAATGATAAACCAGATATTAAAAGCATGTTATTACAAAATATGCTTTAAAGAGTTTGTTTAAATAGAAATATCCCAAATTATGTTGGAATTCATTAATTCAAAAGTACAAATGTAATGTTTTGTATTTCGTATGGGTTTTAAGCAGTATTTTTCAGTTACTGGACAGAACATGTCAACATGGTGGACATTTTTTTTTTTTTTTTTAGTTAAATCAGGTAGTTAATGATGTACCATTCTTTATAAACCGTATGCTTATTTCCTAATCTCACCAAGGTTATAAACACCTCACTTTTTGTTATTACTAGGGGGATCCCCTTCTCTACCACACATTACAATTAATACTTGTTACCTAAATGATAGTTGGGTAACCACTTGGTGGTTATACAGTATTTTAAAGGTAGAAAGATAGATAGATACTTTATTAATCCCAAGGGGAAATTCACATACTTCAGCAGCAGCATACTGATAAAGAACAAAATTAAATTAAAGAGTGATAAAAATGCAGGTAAAACAGACTAACTTTGAATAATGTTAGTGTCCCCCAACACCACCGGGTGGAAATGAAGAATGGCATAGTGTGGGGAAGGAATGATCTCCTCAGTTTGTCACTGGAGCAGGACAGTGACAGCCGTCTATCGCTGAAGCTGCTCCTCTCGTCTGGAAATGATACTGTTCCGTGTAAGCAGTGGATTCTTCATGATTGATAGGAGCCTGCTCAGTGCCCGTTGCTCTGCCACGGATGTCTTACTGTCCAGCTCAGTGCCTACAATAGAGCCTGCCTTCCTCACCAGTTTGTCCATGCGTGAGGCATCCCTCTTCTTTATCTTGCCGTCCCCAGCACACCGCCGCGTTTGCCACAACCGTCTGATAGAACATCTGCAGCATCTTATTGCAGATGTTGAAAGACGCCAGCGTTCTAAGGAAGTATATTCAGCTCTGTCCAAGACCAAGGAACTAGTGGTGGATTTTTGGAGGCCCAGGCCCCTCATGGACCCCATGATCATCAGAGGAGACTGTGTGCCGAGGGTACAGACCTATAAATACCTGGGAGTGCAGCTGTATGATAAATTTGACTGGACTGCCAAAACTGATGCTCTGTGTAAGAAAGGTCAGAGCCGACTATACTTTCTTAGAAGGCTGGTGTCCTTCAACATCTGCAATAAGATGCTGCAGATGTTCTACCAGATGGTTGTGGCGAGTGCCCTCTGCTACGCGGTGGTGTGCTGGGGAGGCAGCATAAAGAAGGATGCCTCACACCTGGACAAACTTGTGAGGAAGGCAGGCTGTATTGTAGGAATGAAGCTGGACAGTTTAACATCCGTGGCAGAGCGACGGGCGCTGAATAGGCTCCTGTCAATCATGGAGAATCCACTGAACAGTGTCATCTTCAGGCAGAGGAGCAGGTCTGTCGCTGTCCTGCTCCACTGACTGACAGACTGAGGAGATCGTTCCTCTCCCACGCTATGCGACTCTTTAGTTCTACCGGTTGGTAAACATTAACATTATTCAAAGTTGTTGTCTGTTTTTACCTGCATTTTTGTTACTCTGGTTTAATATTGTTTTTTGTATCAGTATGCTGCTGCTGGATTATGTGAACTTCCCCTTGGGGATTAATAAAGTATCCTAGCTATCTGTCTGTCTATCTAGCTATCTATCTATCCAGCCCATTGTGTGGTATTTCTGTATTTGCCATGGTATCAAAAGTTTTTGTTTATCTTTATAATTTTATAAAAATATAAACTTAATGAAGCATGGTGCTACTTTGCATTGCTTATAAGGATTTAAGCTCCTTTTCATGGCTTATGTTATATCTCACTATTCTAAAAAATATCCACTCACCCACCCGTCAGTTTTGGAATGAAAACATAATGACGATACACATTCTTCTCTTTTATAGGGTGCATCTGTGCAGGATTTTGTTGCATGAGTACTAGTAGCATTTTTTTCTTTTGGGTTTTGTTTTTGTTGTGACTGATGCCATAACAATAATAATAATGTAGTGTACACCAAATACTCTGCCACTAAACTATGTTTAAATTAAAAAGAAGTAAATATTCAAATATATTCAAATATTCAGACCTTATAATTTAGCTAAAGCCCATGTCACAATATACTACTTTTCCATCAATTTTCACTTGTACCTTTTATTTACTGTCTACCTCTGACCGACTCCCTTGAAAATAGTCACCTAATGTGACATACCTAGTGACCGAGTCCAAAGAGTCTGTGACAGACTACAATAAAATCAAACTGGTTTGGTTTTTCCCATTAGTCAGTGTTGTATAAGCATCAGATCTGAGGACTAGTGAATGTTCATCCAGAAGTATAATACATAGAATGTAGTGACAAGGAATAAGAAACACACACGTTTTTAAACCTTACGAATAGAAAAGAAGCGTCTGTCTGGTGTCTTCTGTTTTATGTACTAAAACAGAATGGATAAAAGAAAGGACTGAGATTGTGGCTGAATGCACTGCAGCTGTTAACCCCTCATGCACCACACATACTGTTTCGCAGCATGGGGGCTGTGGACCTCACAAACAGAAGAGAAGCTCATCATAACAGAATGTAAAAAAGAAATAATGGGCATTAGAGGGAACAATGAGTTGGTAAAAACAGATGGACTATTGCTGTGCCTAGTGTATAACTGCTGAGTTTTCATTTATGAAGTCAATGATAATGTAACCCCCTCCACCACATTATTTACCAGAAAAACAGTATTTAATTGGATTTTATAGTGATAGACTAACTTTTTTGTTTATCTGTATAGTTGATACCATGTATTACTGAATCTCCCTAGATCTTGCTGTCGCTGTGTAGAGAGTCATCTTCCTTTTTTTTTTTGCTGCAATATTGTGCAGCTTTTATTGATTGTTTTCTACAATAAAGCTAAGTTGACAACAGTTGCAAAAGCATTGTTGATGTGTTGGTTTGACATCCATATTTAAGATTTGTTCACATTGGCTATATTCTTTTTCTGGTATAAACAAAAAATGTTTGAGGGATTTCTTTTGCTTTCATTCTGTCTGTCTGATGTGCTATGCATACTGTGTAAAAGGGCAGGGTAGTGGTTTTTTTGTCTTATGGACTATACATTTTTCATTGATTTATAGTAGCTTTTAATAGTAAATATATTTTGATATTGTTTTCAGGTTTTTTTTTAAGAATTTGCAGCTTCATTCCTATTGGTATGCTTTATTAGTCCAAAATGTAAAATTCCTGTTACATCTTTCCTTAATGTGTTTAAAAGCATTCAAAGATAATAATGGTTGCTGCAGTGTTGATCCTAAAATCCTTGTAAATGCCTTGTCATATCTAACTTCTGTAGAATTTTCAGTTTGTTTTGTGACCCAAGTCATTTGTCTCACTATACCATATGCATTTGAAACCTTTGGACTTTAATGAAATATTTTTGTTTTTTACTTCTTCCAGATGTTGCATAACAGTTTTCTTCTCTCACCCAAATGGGACTTGTATACATTTTTCAAGTGGATAACACTGCAGTTCAAAAAATGTTTAAATGTTCAAGTTCCATGCTTATTTGACAAAAACATTTGAACTTCTCACAGATTTGGATGAATCTTTGCCCAAGTCTGTTATAAGTCATTTACTTGCATTAATGTGAGAAACTCTGACTGAAGGCTGTTGTGATTAACAACATTGGTTTAATTTTGCATTTTGATGTCTTAAAGAGTGCTAATACGGGTTGAGTGTCCCTACTCTGAAATTCCAAAATTTGAAATTTCCCAAAATCCAAAACATGGTTCCACAAGTGGATGTGTGTATAGTCTCAAATGTATTCTTTCAAATTAGAATTGGGAAGTGGGGGTTCCTGTGAAGCTTAGAGCACCACAAAGCAGTGGCACTTTGTTTAATGTATTACCTAGCAAAACATTTTTTTTTCTTGAGCAGCTGTTTAAAAATAATTCTGGTTTTGACCAGTGTTCTCTGATCCTAATGTATCATCCCTTACCTGTCTGAGCCCTCTTTGCCACTTTACTGATTAATTGATATCAGTTTAATTGATACAGTCAAAGTGAAATACCAATGGAAGGGAGTGAGAGGTATTTTTTTAAATAAATATTGAAAGATTAAGGAATTTAACAAACTTAGTAAAGTGGCAACTGAGGAAATGAAAACAAAAGTTATGGTTATCAGTGTTTTTCTGGAGAAAATAAACCTATATGATTTCCTCTGTCCATATGCTTGGTTGAACTGGCCCAAGTTGATGCCCACATTTCCCTCGGTCCTTTTCAATACATAATGCTGGCCATAGGGTTTTATCATATAGTGGTCTGATGCTATGTTTGTCACTACTTATTTTTAATCATTCTGATGTGTTGCTTAATGGCCCAAAGCAGCAGCTGGAGATGGTGGAAGTTATGACAAGTAGCCTAGCAAACTTTAAACTTTAGTTACAGTGGGTAATGTACAGTTTTATTTTAGGTAAATAAGTGACTTTTTATGATGTAAATAACCAAACTAGGATGCTGTGATCAAGAGTGAGTTGTTCACTCCAAACAATTTGATCGGTAAATCTCAAACTATATTTTAAGAAGCTGCTTTTCTAACGATTATGGCAATTCTGTTGCAGTGATCCTTTACACAAGGCATTATGGTAGTTAAGAAACTACACTTTTCATTTTGTTGCCAAACTTCTTGTAAATAGAGTGTCAACAGAGTATTGTCTTCTACTTTAAAGAAGGTGGAATAATAAACTGAGAAAAGGGAGTCTGAGGAGTTGTGGTTTGCATGGAGAAGATTGGAATAGTGTTGGGAAAGAGAGGCACATCTTCAGCAGATTGCTTGTGTTTAGAGTACAGTAGCTTTCATTTTTACATGTTAGCCTTGTACTGTATCTTTTGATAAATATGAATATTTTATTAGAACTGAAGCTTGCAATTAAGATATATTTTTCTTTTCTGACATTTGTATTATGGATAAATGTTTCTAGTGACATGAAGTTGGTTATTAGTTTAAAAAAAAAAAACCTGATGAGAGCATCTCTACTAATGGTTTGCTGTGGTAAAATAGTGGATCTTCAGCCTATTTATAAATAATCAGTCAATAACTGGCAGATCCTAAAGACTTCATTTCCTACAGGACACTTTAATTCTTGGAACTATAAAAAGACCTGCATCTTGTGATCACAGCTTACTCAATAAGGCGATGATGTCTTAATTTGTTAAAAGAAGTTAAATGGATCACATTGTTTCAAATTGTTGCTTGTAAATTTGGCTGACTGATATACCGAAGGCAACTTATAGGATTGTTGATCTATATTAATAAAAGGCAAAGCCCTCACTCACTCACTGACTCATCACTAATTCTCCAACTTCCCATGTAGGTAGGAGGCTGAAATTTGGCAGGCTTATTCCTTACAGCTTACTTACAAAAGTTAAGCAGGTTTCATTTCGAAATTCTACATGTAACGTTCGACAACGTCCGCCATGTTGAACTTTCTTATTTATGGCCCCATCTTCACAAAATTTGGTAGGCGGCTTCCCTGTGCTGACCGAAGCCGATGTACGTACTTATTTCGATGGTATGACACCACTGTCGGCCGCCATATTGAACTTTTCAACGGTCTTTGTTACTTATGGGCCCATCTTCAAGAAATTTTGGTACGCAGGTTCCCAACGCTAACTGAATCCTACTTACGTACATATATACGTCCATAGCCTGTAGCTCGGTCATCGTGTGAGGCGGTGTTGGGTCCCCTATCCCAACGCCTCCCACTTTGTTGGCAGCCTGCCTATATAAGGCCGTCCGTCGCTCCAGTCTCTATATTCCCTTCCTTGCTTTGCCACGGGATTCACATCTCCCTGCTGATAACTACAGCCTTTTTATTTAATCCATGGCTTCTCTGCTGTTTTATTGTTCATTTATTACAATTATAGTTAGTGTAGGTATTTTAGACTTACTTTACATTGTTCAGGTACCCATTTCCTTTATCATTCCAACCGTACCCCCATTAACCCGTCTATCGAGGTGATCACCATTGATCAAAGAACTTTCACTTACTGAGTGGTTTCCATGCCCGGAGATTGCACCTACCTTTTCCATTCTCTTTGTTACATATTGCACGGCCATATCAGGCTCACTCTTGATATCCGGAGGAACATTGTGTCTTATGTATTAAATGACTGGGACAGGTTCAAGGTGTGGACTGATGACGGTACAGGAGATACTTATACTACACAGGAGCACTATAAGAGTGAAATGCTTAAGCCCTTCACCTATGGTTCTGCATGTGAGTTGGTGGCTGCCGCTGAATTGTTCGGTTGTCGCTTCCCTCAGTTTAAAAAGGTTTAATTTTCTTCTTAATAAAAATTTTAAAGCAGTACTTCGCCGCTGCGAAGCGTGGGTATTTTGCTAGTGTATTACTATTGCTCACATATATTTTCTGTAATTACAGCACAAGCATGTGAAGTGACTTACGCTGTGTCACAAAGAGAGTAAAAAGTGATGCTTGAACCCAGAACTTTTTTTACATTATCTGGTGTGGTAATCACTATACCACACTAATGACAATCTTTAATAGCAGCATTTTGAAATAACTGCAGATTGCTATAAAGGAGAATGCTGTATTTTCTTATGCATATTACATATGCATGTTGTAAAGGGCCAGGTGAATGGTGATACATAATTCGATACTTGATCATAATTTTAATAAATAATATTTCTTACCAATGGTCCAGTGACTGATAATCATCTCAAAAATGATTGTGTATATATAGTTGTCAGCATTTAATATCTTTATTGGTTTGGTTTAGTTTGTCCAGTTTTCCTTTCTTTTCTTTTTTTCCCCCAGATGCTCCAGTTTTCCCTTTCTCCCAATCCATGGTTGGTTCTTGCCTTGTATCCACTTTTGCCAAAGTGTCAGGGAATTTCCTACCCTGCATAATTTTTAGTTGGGATAACCAAGTTTGAAAGTCCATTAATGATACTTTGTACAGTCATACACACTTTGCTCATGGTTATCTGAAGGGCCAGCTTTATTCATTGAAGTGGCATAAATCAGTCATACATCAAATCTGACAATACCATCTGCTGAACAATAAAATAGCTGTTTCTCTTTGAGATTTCCCTTTTGTGTTTTTTTTTTTTCTTTGTGAAATCTTTTGAATAATAAAAAATGGTACTTAAGAAGTTGTTTTCTGGGAGCTCGCTTTATCTATTCATAACATTGTTATTTATAATATTGAACATGCCTTGTGCATCAGGCACTTTCCCTTGGGGTGTTTTCTCTCTGGTACTCTACTAGGATATTTACTTTTAATCATAAATAACTAAATTCTCCTAACTTTCCACAGCCGCTTCACTTCTTCTCAGTTGATGTAAACAAAATTCCTAAAGTGCTCACAATTCTCTTGATCTGCAGAACTTCTGATTGCTCTTCATTGAGTCTAGGGAGTCCTAAATCTCTAGTTTTGAATATTTTTTTACAAGTAGTGAAAAGTGCTTTTCAGCTTCAGCTTAGCCGCTGGCTACTCTTCGTCATCCTGATGACTTTCAGATCCTGAACCTATGCTTTATATCCTTTATATATTTAAAAAAAAGAAGTTATTTTAGAGCCTGAAAGGAAGCCACTGTATTGTAAACTGATATGCAATTCTGCTTGAACCATTGGTAAATAGATTATTGCTTTCTGTACTTTAGCTGATTTGAATTTATAGAAGTGTCTTTATTTGGTCTTTTGATAGGAGCTTTTTATAAAAAGAATTTTGATTGTAGGTCAGTTCTGTCCTGACTGAAATAGTTTTAATTTTGAAAAGCAGATCTTTTGACTGTTTTCATGGTTTTGTTAAGGTTTAATCTCTCTTTAACAATATAAATAATTAGCAATGTTGTTTCTGCAGCCATTGGACCTTTACTGTTCATACAAGAAGCTATGGCAATCCCCAGGAAGTTAATACTTTGGAAGAATGATTTCTTCACCAGTTTTAAGGAAAAACATTTGCTTAATTTGATAGATTTCTGATCAGTTTCAGATGGAAATTATGTGCAGTGTAATAATCAGCCCCCCTTTATTTAGACAAAAATAGGAAGCTAGAAATTAGCATAACGGGTTATGTTTTTTTTTTCTTCTACTCTGAAACTGCCACAGCAAGGAATGCTCAAAAGGGAGAACTCAAAGTACAATTGAACAGAAAAGCAACAAAATTGCAAGTGTCTCTATGCCTGGCTAAATATCTCTTAAGCACTTGCCTGTTGTGTCAGTTGGACTGCACACTTGGAACTTCAGTATTACACTAAAGCACTCCCCTTCTCATGTCCTGTCCCTCTATCTCTGTTTGAGTCCCTCTGTCATCTCTCCGGCATCTCTTTCTTATATGAGCAGCATATTCAGCTATTCTTCTCCAGACTCATTTAGTCTCTATATGACTGGAAACACCATCCTAGGATCATTTCTGTTCAAATCCTGGAGTACCTTATGGGGATGGAGTATATCTCCATCCCAAGACTTCTGTTGTCCTTAAAGAGCTAGGGCGATAAAACCACACCCACACTGTCTGCTCTATTAGAGGGTCACCACATTTACTGTATATACTGTATGTTTCCTTTTGGAACCTCTGCCTTTGTGTCCAGAATGTGTTTCCACCTCTGTCATTGTCTCCTTGGCCTTAGTCTGAGTCAGAGAGCTAGGAATATTACTACTCACTTACTGGGTTTGCATACTATGCTCCATCTGGAAGAATTTGTGTATATTTTAATCCTATGTATATCTTTTTTTCTTGAGCCTAAAGGTAATCTGAGGCATGTAGACTCTGCTGCATTTCTCGCTGGATTGTGTAGGACCTTTCAGGCTACCAACACTGTGGCACACTGTATCTTTAAACTCCACAGTTAACCTTAACCCAGCCCTGTGTCATCCAACTGCTGGTGCATTTGTCACAGGACACCTTTTAACAGCCAGGTACCTCTTCATTAGTGATGAGTGTACTCTGTTGTATTTGCTTTGTTGAAAACACAGAAATGTTTGGGAATTTTGGCAAACTTGGTAGAATACTTTATAGTCAATAGGGAAAGAGAAACTGAATTAGTGTCAAGTGGATTGTAATGGTGCAGTGGTCTTTCAAGTGTCCCTGAGGGCTAGGGAAGATCCGTCATCTATTCTGGACTAATTATTGTGGGTAAAAGTGTGACCTGAGCTGTGAGGCAGCAGTGTTGTCACTTCCTATGTTAACCTCCTTAACATAATTATATTCCAAGTCCACAATACTCTTCAAATTCTTTGTCTCCCTCTGCTTCTTCCATACTCCTTTCCGTACGATTTATAAACATCCAGAGAGCCTGTGATGCTAGAGATCAGCGCTGTATGCTCGGGGGGGGACATCCCTTTTCCTACATAGCAAGGAACATCCATCCATCCATCCATTTTCTAACCCGCTGAATCCGAATACAGGATCACGGGGGTCTGCTGGAGCCAATCCCAGCCAACACAGGGCACAAGGCAGGAACCAATCCTGGGCAGGGTGCCAACCCACCACAGGACAGCAAGGAACATAGCATGCTTAATCCAGCAATGAAGACACAGTACAATAGGGATACACCAAACGATCAGCCACTGGTCTGCCAATTGGCTGATCTCAAAAGCCGATCTTTTTAGGTCTGCTTTTCTAAGCTGTATGGTAATTTAGTTGTACTGTTGCTTTACTTGAGCCATTACAGTAGTTGAGCCAACACACTTTTTTTTTTTTTTTTCCAGCAAACTTCCTGCAGCATAAAAGAAGATTAGAAAGTCAAGGCTGGTTATAGCAGAGAGCAAGAGATGATTGGAATATTAGCTTTTACTTTATAGAAGGTGGAATAATAAAAAAAGAATTAGAGAAACTGTCCTGTGTAGTTAGACATAATCTTAGGCAAGAAAAGCTACTTTAATTAAATCAGACTTTTTTATTTTGTTCTTTAATTAAAGCAGACATAGTTTTAGTTTGAATAGCAAGCTGGTTTTAAATGCAGCTTCTTAGATTTTAATTTGAAAAAGAAAAGATAAAGACTATTTTGAAATTGCTGCTTACTAAACAGTTGTCTTGTTATCTTAACAGCAAAATGCTTCTTTTACTTATAAACCTTTTAACCATGTTAGTCTTGAGTTTGATAAAATTGCATCTTTTTTTGTTTCATGCAGAATATGTTTTGGTAAGAAACAAGTACTACATAATTAAAATGGTAATATAATTAAGTCTCAAGAATTATGAATGTCTAGCTGATATACTGAAAAAAAAACCTGTGTGAACATAGTAAATGTATACTATACAGTAAAAAAGCTGTAGTGCAATTATTGTTTTAAAAATGGTTAAAACCTTTAAGTACAGGTATGTTTACATTTAAGTACTGTTTAATTGCCAAAATCAATTGATTGTGTGAGAGGGAAATATATATGTATCTATCTATCTATATCTATCTATCTCTATCTATATCTATATATCTCTATATATATCTATATATCTCTATATATATCTCTATATATATCTATATATCTATATATCTATATCTATCTCTCTATCTCCCACACACACTCTTTTTGTTGTTAGAGAAATGGTGAAAACTACTCTTTCTTAATTAAGCCTTGTTGCATATTGGTAAATTACAGAAAGCAATATAACAGTTTGTAGTTACAAGAAACATTTTCTTCCATGCCATATGTATTATAGATACATAGTTGTTTACGTATTTTATTAAAGTATGCATTTTAAGGAAATTTTATTTTAGCATTTTATTTTGACGGTCATTGAACAATAAATAAGTCTATAGAATTTTTTTATTATTAAAAAAAAAATGAACAGTTAAGACCTGTGGCCTATAGTTTCATAATTTTTTTTTGTAATATAGAATACTAGACATTAAGCCCGTTACAATAATGGGCACTAGAACAGTAGTGCATAAACATTAGTAGGAACAGTCTGTATTAAATGGCAAGGACCTTGACCTCATTCTGTTTGTTGTCTTATTTTTTTTTTTTTTGTCAAAAATATTTTTCCAAGAAGCCTAAAGTAAAATAATAATAAAAATGTATAAGACAACACAGTAAGTATTATTAATATTGTCTTAATATAAAATTTTGTAACAATCTGTAAGACACAATATCTGAAGAAGATATTTAGGTAAAATTTTCAATTTTTTTACCTCATGAAATTTTTCTATACAATTTCATTATAGACAACATTTCTTGTAAATATTCTGCCTGAGTCTGGCAACAGTTTGCCTTGTTCAGGACCATCTACAACCTTGACAACAACATCTGGAAAACTTCTAACTCTTGATAATGCAACATATAACGGACCGTGGCTGAATACTGGTTCTGGCAAGTAAATGCTAACCTTTTCTAAGGTTTGCTCTTCTGAGTCTTTCTCTTTTAGAGTTTTTCTGACAGTCATTTTGTTTTTCTTCAATCAATCTATTTGCTCGTATTTTTCTTTGTCTTTCAGCATTTCTTTTGTTGATGTTTACTTGTTGAGCTGACCATTCTTCCAGGAGATGTTGCTTATATAGGATTTGATTGTCTGTGTCTTTCGTCCTACTTGATGTGTCCTTTTTTTTGGGTGGCATGTTGTTAGTAGATACGTCTGTAATATTTTCTCTTACGTAATACTGGCTTGTATGAGTCTGTAATATGCGTCACTGTATTGTGTGTCTAATTTTCTCTCGCAGTAATACTGGTTTGTATTTCCATAAAATGCCTGCAATTTTCTCTGACAGTAATACTGGCTTTGTTGTTCGTAATATGACTTTAATTTTCTGTCACAATATTGGACAATTAGCAGAGTGTCCCAAGCAACTGATGTAATGTGTTGCGTGTAGCTGTTAATCATGCTCATGGCGTCTCCCCAAGAAAGTACTGTTTGATTCCTCAGCAAGTATTTCAATCTGTGCTGGCGTGCAGCCGATTATTGTATGTGTGGCATCTCCGCAGCAACGGATTTTATGTGCGCGGCTGCGACTACCCAATCAGCACTCTCCCCAGCAATGTTGTCCTTTATTTCTTATCATGCGTGGCAAGGCCATTCACTGTGTGCCCAGCTTCCAGTGTGTGTGTGTGTGTGTGTGTGTGTGTGTGTGTGTGTGTGTCCATGGTGCCGTGTGCATTGGCGGGGCATGGTGCGATGCACGGCACGGCCCGCGCATGCACACTTCACCAGAAGACACACACAAACACAGACACCTGGACGCACACAGGGGTTTTATTAAAGAGGATAAGGCTTCTTTGTGTCTGGTTATGCTGGAGCTTAGTGTAAAAAGTAAAGGGATAAAGGGGAAACAAAGGGAAATATATCAGAATCAATTTTGAAATTGGGCTATTAAAAAACCTGATTAGAGCCATCCCTATGTAAAATGAATCAATTCTGAACAACAAAATATTTTCATAATGACTTAATTTTGGACAGGTTGTTTACTCCTTAAATGAAAATACTGCCAACACGCATGTTGTGTGCAAATCCGGCTGGAGTATCTATCAGGTAGTGACATCACACATGCTTGTATATGCTATAAATTATTTACTCAACCATAAAGCAGATTGGGCAATTTTGTAAAGTATGAGGTATACATGCGTAAAATGTTTAGCGCAAAGTGCCCAGGTAGCACAGATTGTTTAGTGTTTAGTACATTTTTATTTTTTCTCCAGCCGTCTGGAGTTTTTTTTTGTTTTTTCTGTACCCCCTGGCCATTGAACCTTACTCTTATTCAATGTTAATTAATGTTGATTTATTTTGTTTTCTTATTGTGTCTTTTATTTTTCTATTCTTTATTATGTAAAGCACTTTGAGCTACTGTTTGTATGAAAATGTGCTATATAAATAAATGTTGTTGTTGTTGTAGTGATATTCCTATCCAACATGACTGCTTCAGCTTTGTGATATTATGCTGGCCTCTCAAAGCATCATTGGGAGCTGGGAAAAAAGTTTGCCTAAGCTGGTTGCATGGCTAGTTATCAGTTAAAATATTTGTTAGACAAATTCACAGGCGAAACCAGTAAACTCCGCAAATTCAGTGCAAAAAAATGCCAATCAGTACTATTCTTCATATGATATACAATTATGTTTGTGTTTATAAATATTTGTATTATGTGTTTTTTCTTCATTGCTATAGAAAAGTTTAAAAAAATGTGCTAAATGGGCTAAACTGTTGTATCAGTAGAGATTTTGTTAATTTTGTCATTATCTGCTACTGTTATTTTTACTTAATACTTCCAAAGTTGCTGTTTTATGTAGTCTTTTATCTTGTTGCTTTTGTACATTTGATGAAGTTGTTTGGTGACTAGTTACAATAAACTTAATTAACAACATGTAACAAGTAACCTTACCAGTTTGAAGCTATTTTTTTTTTCCAGAAAGTCTCATTAAATTAAGTAGACATTAATATATTGAATTTTAAAAGTACAGCATATCAACACCAGAAATAAAGGCACATGATGCTGAGCACTTGGGCAGTAGACAATAAGGTTCCATTTTTACCTACGGTATATTAGACGGATCATTGCATGAGGAGAACTTTTTGATGTTCCATCAGGTCGGCTGCATTAAAAGTGGTAGTAATTTGACATTTTATTCTAAAAAAAAATTTGATTTATGGTGATGGACACAGTTAATACAGCCTCTTTTCGGTCAATAAATAGAGAGTGCTGGTCCACTGAGTGTTCCATTGTTATGTCATATGAGACAGTCAGCACTTTGATGGGAATTCTACTTAAGCCCTATACCTGTGTAGTCCTCTGCAATCTGGTTGCTGTGCTCTTTTGCTATTCTGTGTCAAATGCAATTTTACATTTGCAAGGATACATTTGGTGTTTTTCAAGACCAAATTATGAAATGTGTGATCTTAAGTACACTATTATCTATATACTTCAAACAAAACCCATGAAACCTGCTGAAGATGTCCACTTTAAAGCCAAGGATATCTCCAGTTGTTTGCAATTTGAGATTGCACATCTATTGGAAAAGTGATAATCCATGTAACTTTTGCAAGGATATTGTGTGTGTGTTTTTTTTTTTGAGATTTTTTGGAAATAAGTCAGACTGTCTTTTTCATTCCTTTTCCCCATACATCATAAACCTTTTAACTGAAGAGTGTGGTTTCTTGTATCTTCTTTAGTGAAAGGTGCAGTTGCATTTGTAGTTGGAGATTTCAGTATTTGGGCTATCCTTTTTTTTTTTTTAAGCATGTAGACAAACAAGCTATCATTTTTATGCCAATCAACCATGAAGACAACAAAACTTTAATCCTTGCTGCTGAAACACCTTTTATCTAATTTAATTAATTTATTTATTTATATATAGTACTAATGAGGAGCTGCAACAGAGTGAAAACCAGAATGGAAAAATAAGAGTAAAAAGTTGATAGCCTGAAGATGTTAAACAGCGCTTTAAATAAATGATGATTTGTATAGCACATGTGGAAAATGTTAAATAATGCCTACTTAGGACAGGTGCCTTTTCTGTAGGGAATAGAAGTTGCTGTTACCACTGAGGGAAAAATATAGTTGGGTGAAAATGTAGGGGGTCTGAATTAGTAAGTTTTGTCAGATGAAACTGTCATTAATGCGACAAACCATTATCAGTGGAGCTCTAGAAACTTTTTTTCATTTCTGAAGTTAAATTGAAAGAAGTGATTAAACTGATATAAAAAAGTGATGTTTTTATATGTGTAGGTCTGTGTAAAGATCTTGCTAACTGCATCAGCATCTTGCTTAGTGCAGATGACTCAAAGCTCAAGTTGACTATATGGAATTTGCATGGTCTCTAGTTTTCTGTGTGGTTTTCCCTTGAATTCTCCAGTTTGCTTTCACACTCCAAAGATACAAAAGCCAAGCAAAATGACACCTTTTATTGGCTAACTAAAAATATTCCAATATGCAAGCTTTCGAGGCAACTTAGGCCCCTTCTTCAGGCAAGGTGTAATACAGAAACTGGAGTTCCCTGTATGTATTCATGCATTCTGAATAAATTTGTTGTAAAAGCAAAATCATTGAATATATTTTTACTGAAGCATTATGATTTTTTCCAGTAATTTAGTTGAATATCCAGTACATCTCTAGTTAAAGAACATTTTTCAGACTCTCTTGATATGGGCATTTCTTTACTTGCACAGATTAATAAAAAAATGCAGGTGTCAGCCTTTGAAAACAACATAACTGCTGTTTTAAATAGAACACTGCAGTGTTAGCAAAACTCACCACTCTAGCTGAAATGAAAATCACATTTTACATGTTATAATTTTGCCTTGTGTGCATGGCTGCATGCACAGATTCTCGCTGCATGCACAGATTCTCGCTCCCTGTAAAACTTGAAGATAAAATAAACGCTTAACTGTAATAAAGTACTTGTTCAAACTGTCTACCTTTCCCAAATGTTGGATATTGAATAAAATATTGAAATATCTATACAATGGCACACTCTATATTTTAGCAACCTGTGTTTTTAAAGCCAGAAATACTTTTCATACTGCTTTATTTCCTTCTCTTTCATATACAAGACAAAGTAATGACTGCTTATGCATGAGTTTTACAGACTACTTTATCAAACCCGATTGGAATGGTACACATCTCCTTATATTGTTACTCTGGAGTGTTGACATTGCAATGCAACACTGCAATATTTCTTATGTAATTTGACTATTTATGTAACATTTCAGAGTGTTCCTGATTGTATAGCTTGTATTGCAATTAGAAACATGCATGTTTGTCTCCAGCAAGAAAGAGCAGCCTTTTCTTTTTCAAATACAGGGAGCTGTGCAAAATGGCATAGCAGCATAATGATACTCTTCCTGTGGATAAAATATTGTGTATGTAGATTTGTGAAGCAGAGGCAAACTTTATTTGGTGTGGGGAAATGTGAAAAACTGTATGTATAAAGTGACCAACTTTTCATTGTTCTTTTTTTTTTTTAAGTGTAAGTAGAGCTGTCAACCTTTGTTTAGATTTCTTTCCTTCTCCGCATGGATCACCTTTGAGTGCTAAAGTGCGATGCAGTAGCAGCTGGTAGAAGATTCAAGTCTCCTCAGCATTGTAGAGGTCTTCAGGCTTATAAGCTGAAATGATTTTCCTCTGCATGCCATTCATTTCCTTTTTCAATTCGAATTGCATATTCTTCTCCACAGATTGCTTTGGCTGCAATTCCAAAACAATCCCGAAAGCGAATTAGTCAACCCCAGCTGACAGTAAAATATTCTTCTAAAGTCTTGCACCCGAAAACACGAGGCTGAGTCTCAGTACTTTGGCAAAACAAGCTGTATTCAGCTTGAAAGAGGAACAGCATGGGTTTTTATTGTTTCGGGATCTACCACTCTCCTATACACTGACACAGCAATCAGGCAGGGTCGTGACCAGGTTAGTGGCCAAGTAATACTTTCCCCAGCATTAATCATGTTCCTTGCATCACCCATCAAGATCTTTTCGGAGTTGCATCGGCGGTGAGCTACTGCAGCGCTGTGAGCCTACTGTTGCCCCGGCAAAAGATAAACGGTCTTCCACAGACGTGGTGATCGCGCTTCGGGAAGCTGTTTGGCGTGGCGTTCCGTTGCAGGAGGTCCCAAAAGAGTTTAGAAACCTCACAACAGTGACTTTGCTTTTTCTTGAATGAGTAGCACACTAATAGGAATGTTTCTTGAACAAGCATCTGCCTTTTCTATAGGATGTTTTTGAAATGTTGATGATCAATAAGCAAAAGGTATCACTGAAAATGACAGTAAACAAACACAGCAAAAAAAACAAACCAGTTTGAGGAAAGTTCAAAGAAAGAGAAAAATTTACAGTGTTTGTGCTCAGGGATTGTTGTGCACAACTGACATGCGACCACAGAACTAACTGCTCTGTGGATGATTCATTCAGGTATTTCAAGGTCTTTTGGGCACTTCGTTGTAATGAAAGTATTTGCTGAATGTATTTCATCGTAAAAAGATTTCTGTAGACTCTGTCATATGGGGAAACTGTTGGGACCCTAAAAATACTTTGTTATAATGAAAATTTTGTTGTAACGATATTCGTTCTAACAGATTTTCACCTGTATTTAGATATTCAGTGGTACATTCTACACAAGTTTAGCCAATTGAGACATAAGACACTGGCTACGATCGGAAAAGGAAGTTCAAAAATGAATTGACTTCTCTACGTTGTTCCATCATTTGGTCCTCATAGGCTGTGAGTCTGCTTGGCTGCAGGAAAGAACACTTTTGTACCAAGATTATAATCTGTAGATGTGAAACAAAGAAGCTAAACAGAAGTTTTTTTTGTTTTTTTTTAATATATAAAGTAAATTGACCCTATCTTGACAGTGTTATAAGTAGACATTTTTGACCTGATCCTTATTTGCTCTTCACTGGAAGAAAGCTGACACTTGGGTTAACTGAATTGTTACTATCTGGAAAGTAAACACCACTTAGTACTAAGTACAGTATATGTGGATTTAAATCATTGTGTCCACTGCTTTGACTTTTATTCTGTTTAAAGACAGAGATCTGGATATTGTGATTGGCATTTCAGACATTGATTTATATAAAGTGGATAGTAATTACCTAAATTGACACTCATTTGAACATTAACAATAAATCCTTTTGCTTTATTAGGACAATAGGAAAAACTGAATGTCACGTTTATTTTTGAATTGATATCTGAAGATAATGTAAGTGGAACAAATAAAAGCAAAATGGGTTTTAAAGAGCACCTTATAACAGACTGCTTTAAAACCAAGTTACCTGTACTGAGCAAAAAACAGTAATTTTTCATAATTCTGGTACAAAGATGAGAAGACCAGCATTTCTAGACTTCTTGCTTAAAGTGTCCATTGCAGCAGCATACATAGTTTTGCAATCATTTAGTGTTTTTTCTCTAAAGTGACTATTGTGAAAATTTTTTTTAAAGTCAAAAATATGTGGAAAGAGTTTTCAGTTTCTGGATGTTTCTACTTTCAAAAATAAGGTATTCTAGAATGTGCAGCAGTGCTTTTAGAGTAGTCGTCTTCAAAAGCTTATTTTTGTCAAGCGCATATTAAAAGCTAAGGTAGAAAAAATCTTTGAAATTCCAGATTTGCATTTGAAATTTAAAGGTGATTGGATGAACTGAATCATATGCCATGACCAAGTTCAACTGGCTTAAACGGGAAGAAAGTTAAAAAGCATTTGTACTTGGAAAATCTATGCCTGAACATAACTGCTTTTTTCTGTATACCTGCTTCATACTGTTTGGGGAAAGTATTTCTTCAAATGAAAATTTAGACCAAAAGAAAACAGATTTTAAGAATATTGTAATTGCTAAGAAGCTGTACAGCCTTTTCAGACTTGCCAGAGATCTTTATTTAGAAGCTATGTTATAGCCCTTCCTTATGATTTATATTAAGTATGTGATTCACCAAGTGACTAAGGAACTAAAATGTAAACCACAAGGTTTCCTAACCAGTTATATTTATGTAACTTAATTGACCTGCGTTTACACTTTGATACTGTATAATGAATTCTAGCATGTATTAGATTTGCATTCACTATATGACTGCATTTTTTTTTTTTTTTGCCAAAAAAGTTCACCTGCTATCACTCCTTGGTATGTGTATGTGGTGTAAATATTGCTTGCACTCTGGAGCCCGTACTCATCTTGCTCTCACTCGCTAAATAGTCATATATTCACGAGTTTTGCTTGCACTTCCATTGTGTCATTGTCCTTCTGTCATTGTCCTGTTGTGTAATAACTAGTTTTAGTCTCTTGGAAATTTGAACTTGCAGGTACCAGTGGATTTAAAGCATTTTGAGTAGAGATGTGCAAGCAAAGCAAGGCTTTAATGTTTCTGATTATGCACTTTCAGCTATTGCTGCAAATCTGGAATTTGGATACCAGTATTTTTAGGGCAACCTTTGTTCTCTTTGCTATACATTGTTTCTGTTCTTCATATTCCTTAATTCACAATTTTGTTCAGTATATTTCACATACTTCAAGTACCACTATCAAAATTCTCTCACTGGCAAGGATTTGAATTATGGCACTCTGCTTTAAGTTGACCTTCAGTGCATTTTTAATGCTAGAACAAGGTGTGTCTATATATTCTGTTAATTGACAAAAGGCCAAGCTGATTGTATGTCCTTGAGTTTGCTGCGCAGTGCCCCTTGCCTTGCCTAGACTTCTGATGAGCACTGTCATTTACTGACATATTAGAAGTCCTAGATCTAAATAATTTAACTGTAGTGCAGTTCAGAACTTGGCTGGTCTGTGCTTTTTAGGAGCTAAAAGATGCATAATCACAGCACAATCTTTTGAATAGCTCTTCCTTTGATTCTCATTCCTAATACTATTAATCCTCTTTATATCCACATCAATGTGCAACAATTAACATTTGAAAAAATTGTTAAAGTGGAACTTTTCTCAGTCTACTTTAATTTAAATATGGAAAAAAGCCTGTAGTTTTACACTCTGTAAGTGACCAGAATGCATCCTTTTGACTTTGTCAGCATTTAATAAACATGAATTTGTATGAGCAGTGATGATAAAACTTCTCATTTTGTGGCTGGGGGAGGATGAAATGTATGTGTATAGGTATGTGTTTTTTTATTAATGTAAAAAAATGTTTACAGTACCAGTAAAAGTCACATTATTACACATCATTGAATTACACTAGATTTAATTTAGGCTTTTTGGCACTAATCAACTGAAAAAGACACTTCAATGTCAAAGTGAAAACAAAGTGGTCTAAATTAATTACAAATATGAAACAATTAAATTGAATGCATAAATATTTATGTCAGTATTTAGTAGATGCACCTTTGGCAGCTAAGACAGTGCTAGACAGGTTTTTGTCACTTTTATACATCTGGACGCTGCAGTTTTTCCCCATTCTTGTTTGCAACTGCTCAAGCTTTGTCCTGTCCTTTTTCAAGCCCAGACCCAAATTCTCAATTGGAGTGAAATCTGGATTCTGCTTGGGCTTTTTCAGAACATTAACATTGCTGTTTTTAAACCATTCCTTTGTGGCTTTATCTTTATGCTTGTTGCCCCAGTTTTTCTGGAAAAAAAATCTTATCCTAAGCCACAGGTTTCTTGCAAACTTAATCAGGTTTTCTTCCATGAACTGAAAACTGAAATTCCAAAACATGTGTCACGTACTCTTTGTTATACAGTATCTACTAAATAATACATCTATGATCAGCTTCTTACAACTGATATGACGTCGTGGAGGTTTGCTGACTGGCCGACCAGATAGAGAGAGAGACAGACACTCAAGGGCTAATATTATTTAAAGGAATTGTGATGAAGTGGTTAAGCCTTTGGACCTAGGAGTTCAAACCCTCAGCTTGTGGGTTCAAATTCTACTACTGACACTGTGTGACTATAAGCAAGTCACTTCTCCTACCTGTGCTACAAAAACAAAACAATTACCAAATATATCTCAAATGTTGTTAAGTTACCTTGCATAAAGACATCAGTCAAGTAATAAGCAGTAATAATAATATAATGTGGCTGGAGCTGCTTACTCTTGAACATGCTATACAAAATTGTCCATGAATACAACATTTCTGCTTTTTAATGCTTTTCCTAGTGACTTGGCCTTTGTTGATGGTCATTGTAAAACACATCTTTATAGGAAACTGTATTCTTTTGAATTGAAACAGGTAATCAGCTATGTTCCCTTTAAGTTGTGCTATGTTCTCTTTTGAACTACCATACAGCTGCCACTGCACCTTTCACCCTTTGGTAATACATCTGTGGCTCCCGAAACTCCAAAGTTACCCGCCCACAATCCCCTTTGACCCAAGTTGTGGTGTATGTGGTTTATGTGTTGGTGCATTACAGTGCTTAATACTTTAGTGGTGTCCACTTCCCACCCCCCTTCACCACCCCCACTTGTTCATGTCAGAGTGCTTTGCAACACTCTGTACATCACAAGAGCTGGTGGGCGGAACGGAGCAGACAACCAAGATGAAAGCCAGTCTGTATCTGAGAGCATCAGTAAGTTGACAGCTAAAATGGTGCTTACTAACCATTGAGCTTCAGATCTTCTTTAAGCTTTGCAGAAGTTTTCTCTTTTCGTTTCAAAACATGATCATGTCTTTTTTCTGTCCAGGTTACCACCCCATCTTTAGTAATTTATCTGTCTGGTTGGTTAGTGGTGCTATTCATGTAGCCTGTCAATCAGTTCTGTTGCATTCTTCATTTACATAAAGCACACCCCTAGTGCAGGCAAGAGCATGTAGGTTAGCATATTATTAACTAGCAAAATACCTGCGCTTCGCAGCGGAGAAGTAGTGTGTTAAAGAAGCAATGAAAAAGAAAAGGAAACATTTTGAAAATAACGTAACATGATTGTCAATGTAATTGTTTTGTCACTGTTGTGAGTGATGAGTGTTGTTGTTGTCATATATTTATATATATATACAGTCAACCCTCGTTTATCGCGGTTAATCCGTTCCAGACTCTGCCGCGATAAATGAATTTCCGCGAAGTAGAAACCATATGTTTGTATGGTTATTTTTATATATTTTAAGCCCTTATAAACTCTCCCACACTGTTAACATTATTAGAGCCCTCTAGACATAAAATAACACCCTTTAGTCAAACGTTTAAACTGTGCTTCATTACAAGACAGAGATGGCAGTTCTTTCTCACAATTAAAATAATGCAAACATATCTTATCTTCAAAGGAGCACAATCAAAAAATCAATACGTACTTTTAAGTATACAGAAGCACCGCGATAAAGCGGCATTTTGTAGAGGAGCGTCCTATCTTCTAGGCAAACAGCTACTGTGTAAACAGCCCCATCTGCTCACACCCCCTCCGTCAGGCAGAGAGAGTGAGAGAGACAGAGGGAAGCAAACAAAACAAGCGCCACGCGGGAAGCACATCTTTTAGCATTGAGGAGTTTTAGTTAATATGTAATACATGCTCTGATTGGGTAGCTTCTAAGCCATCCACCAATAACGTCTCTTGTATGAAATCAACTGGGCTAACAAACTGAGGAAGCATGTAGCATGAATTAAAAGACACATTGTCCGCAGAAAGCGGCGAACCAGCGAAAAATCCGTGATATATATTTAGATGTGCTTACATTTAAAATCTCGTATACAGTGAAGCCGCGAAAGTTGAAGCGCGATATAGCGAGGGATTACTGTATATATATATACACACACACACATAAACATATATATACATATCTATACATATACACATATATATACACACACACATATATACATACATATACACACACACATAAACATATATATATACATATCTATACATATACACATATATACACACACACATATATAAACATATATATACATATACATACATATCTACATATATACACACACAGCTATTTCAGATCAGTGCAATACGCTGCTTGTTAAAACGGATAACTCCCGCTCTTACGCAAGTCTGCGTGGATATTATGAACTATCGTATTTGTTCAAGTTCTATTTAAATTTTAAATAGAAGGAATTTTTATTTAGTTGACAGAAATATCTTTGGTAGGAATGGTAAAAACAGACAGGAATATTATTCGTGAATAAATCAACTCAAACCTTAAACAACTTATAATATTTTGCTCTCCATAAAAATATATCCTGTCTAAATTATACAAGTTAGAAATAAAGTAAACGTTAAAAGAACAAACATTCACATTTCTTTACTCTTATGTAATTTTATATAAAAAATAAACTTAGATTTTAAATATCCCAAAAGATTTTGCTCTCCATAAAAATATATCCTGTCAAAATTATACAGATTCAAATATGAACATGCTGCATAACAAAACCTAGAAATATAAATAAAATGTGTTCCTTTCAGCAATAACAAATCAAATCATTCAGTTGTCTTTGCTCATATGTCATTTTAGAGCTGGACGCCTGGCATCTTTTTTTGGCCACAGGTTCGTTTATGTTGTGGTGTGAGGTTCTGTGTTGTGGAGATTCTCAGGATGGATTGCAGGTGCTCATCAGTGAGGCGACTCCTGTGTGCTGTTTTGTTAGTCTTTATCACTGAGAAGAGCTTCTCACACAGATATGTGCTACCAAACATACACAAGGTTTGAGCCGCATGAAGACAGACTTTTTTTGTTCTTCAAAGTCACCAAAGCGCCGTGCAAACTCAGTGCGCTCAGTTTATCAGCAAAGTGCGTATTTGGGAACACCGTAGTGACGACTTGGTTTAACATTACTTGGCAACAGGCAAAGTGGGGCAAATTGCACTGGTGCATTTGTGTCTCCCATAAAAGCAGCTTCACTTGAAATCACTTTGTGATTGTGCACGGGTAAAACGTCCGCTGAAGTGTCAGATTCTTATTTAATTATGCTGCTTTCTGTATCTTCTGCATTGTATTCAGGTTACCCTGATGTTTTGTCTCATAGTGCCGTCTTAGATTAAATTCTGTAATGGAGACACACGGGTTCAGTAAACATATACTCAGCCTCCTATCGCTTTTTAAAGGCTCTATTTTCAGAATCAACTTTTCTCTTCAGCATCGTGTGAGCTAGCTTCGCAATAACTTGCAGCATCATAAGGTAGACTTGATTAACGCGTAAGTGTTGGCAAGGCAGCTGAAGCGCTGCATTATGGGATCTGTAGTTTATTGTGTTACCAGCGCTTCATATACCTGGGCTTTAATAACAATAATACAGTATATAAAATGATCTCGGGCCGGATATAATTACACGCCGGGCCGGATGTGGCCCGCGCCCTTGAGTTTGACACATATGGACTAAATAGAACTTGAAAAGATATATTTTTTCAAATGTGATCGCGCAATTCAGATAGAGTTGACGCACTACAGCCTGCATGCCTCAATAAGTCATCCTCCCTCGCTCTTACTTTTTACCGCTCATCTAATGAATACACTGAGTATGGCTTTACCAAAACAATCATTGATGGCTAATAAAGTATCCATTATTGAATATATATATATATATATATATATATATATATATATATATATATGTAGATATATATATATATATATATATATATATATATATATATATATATATATATATATATATATACCCGCAGATCGCATGAGAAGTAGTGTGTTAAAAAGCTAGAAAAGAAAAGGGAACATTTTAAAAATAACGTAACATGACTGTCAATATACAGTATTTGTTTTGTGAGTGTTGCTGTCATAAAGGATTTGATTATCATTATTTCTTTCAATCAGGTTCGTATTTGTAGGATGTGTTGTGTTCAAGTTACATTCCGTGTTTGTCAATCTTTGTAAAGATGACAGGTTTCATTCATCGATTCGTTTCTTACTGCATCAATAAACAGCTCGCCTTCTTCTTTATCTGAGACCTGACACACTGCATGCACGGGTTTTTTACACTGTCTTCCTTTAGCGGGACATTGACTTTTTCCAACGTGTGCTTTGTTTTGGATTTATGAATATGCTTGTATGTATCAGACGCCTCATATTTTTGCTGCCTTTTCAATTGTGTAATTCGGTTTTGTTCAGCCTTTTGGAACTGTTGCTTTTATCTGTGCACTGCGCCAGTTCACGTGAGCCGCTCGGTGTACATGCATCGAAGGTTCCCAGCTGTGCTGGTGCCATCTTGTGCTATGTCCATGGCTGTATTTAATGTTACCTTAGTCCTGTCAAACACCACCCTGACCATCTCATCTTCCTCTCCATAAGCACAGTCCTTCACCCGTGAATATTTACCCGTGGCAGTTTGCTATTGGATTGCCGCTGACGGACGGCCTTATATGGGCAGGCACTAAATTACAAACGCCAGCGCAGCCTGTCTATGAACTTAATTTAAAGTGTAGGTTTACATCGTGCTTTGTTTCCGAAGTAGCAGAACTCATGAATATGGTTGTATATGTCACTCGCTCGCTTCTTATTGTTTCGCTGCCTTCTTAATTATATAATGCATGTTTTCTTCAGCGCTTTTTTGAGGTCTTCCTGGTTTTCCATGTACTGCGTGATTACGTGGGAGGCGTGATGATGTCACACGAAACTCCGCCCACGGCGTTGAAGCTCATCTCCATTACAGTAAATGGAGAAAAACTGCTTCCAGTTATGACCATTACGCGTAGAATTTCGATATAAAACCTGCCCAACTTTTGTAAGGAAGCTGTAAGGAATGAACCTGCCAAATTTCAGCCTTCCACCCACACGGGAAGTTGGAGAATTAGTGATGAGTGAGTGAGTGAGTGAGGGCTTTGCCTTTTATTAGTATAGATAAACTAGCAAAATACATATATATACATATATATATAAATATATATAGCAAAATACCGCCGCTGCAGTACTGCCTTAAAAGTTTTATTAAGAAGAAAATTAAACCTTTTAAAACTGAGGGACAATATACCAATAATTATTTGTTAAGGATCTCTTTGTATACCACATTGTGAGTTCGGCGCTGCGGTTGTAATATGACCAAGCTGTGCGCTGAGCTTTCTCTTAAGCATGCAAGTACAGTTGGCCATGTGAACAGTAATCTTGTTTCAAATTTCACAGCTTGGATTGCCGCTGTCATAATCGGTTTGAGTTTCATGGTTTGTTTCAATTATGACAGTATTTGTAGGACTTGTGTTGAAGTGGCATTCGGCATCTGTCAAGCGTTGTAAGTATACAACCAGTTTTATCGATAACTTCACATCCAGCTTTTGAGAGTTTAAACATTCATAAACATCAAAGTGTCCACTACTGAAATCGTCACCTGTCAATCTAAGATGTTTAAGAGGCATTGCCGGTTGTCCAAAGGTGTAAAATATATGGCCATTTGGGTACACTTGAAAGTGACAACCGAACAATTCAGCGGCAGTCATCAATTCACATGCAGATGAATAGGTGAAGGGCTTAAGCATTTCACTCTTCTAGTGCTCCTGTGTAGTATAATTATCTCCTGTACCATCATCAGTCCACACCTTGAACCTGTCCCAGTCATTTAATACATAAGACACAATGTTTCTCCAGATATTAAGAGTGAGCCTGATATGGCCGTGCAATATGTAACAAAGAGAATGGAAAAGGTAGGTGCCATCTCCGGGCATGGAAACCACTCAGTAAGTGACAGTTCTTTGATCAATGGTGATCACCTCGATAGACATGTTAATGCGGGTACGGTTGGAATGATAAAGGAAATCGGTACCGGAACAATGTAAACTAAGTCTAAAACACCTACACAATAACTATAATCGTAATAAATTAACAATAAAACAGCGGAGAAGCCATGGATTAAATAAAAAGGCTGTAGTTATCAGCAGGGAGACGTGAATCCCGTAGCGAAGCAAGGAAGGGAATGTAGAGACTGGAGTGACGGATGGTCTTATATAGGCAGGCAGCCAACAACGTGGGAAGCGTTGGGATGAGGGGACCCAATGCCGCCTCACACGGTGACTGAGCTGCAGGCTATGGACGTATATATGTACGTAAGTAGGATTCAGTTAGCGTTGGGAACCCGCGTACCAAATTTCTTGAAAATGGGCCCATAAGTAACAAAGACTGTTGAAAAGTTCAATATGGCGGCCGACAGTGGCATCATACCATCGAAATAAGTACCAAATTTCAGCCTTCTACCTACACGGGAATTTGGAGAATTAGTGACGTTGAAAAGTTCAATATGGCGGCCAACAGTGGCGCATACCACCGAAATAAGTATGTACATTGGTTTCGTTAGCGCAGGGAAGCCTACCAAATTTCGTGAAGATGGGGCCATGAATAAGAAAGTTCAACATGGCGGACGTTGTTGACCGTTATGACCGTTATGCGTAGAAGTTCGAAATGAAACCTGCTAAACTTTTGTAAGTAAGCTGTAAGGAATGAGCCTGCCAAATTTCAGCCTTCTACCTACACGGGAAGTTGGAGAATTAGTGATGTTGGAAAGTTCAATATGGCGGCCAACAGTGGCGTCATACCACCGAAATAAGTATGTACATTGGTTTCGGTTAGAGCAGGGAAGCCGCCTACCAATTTTCGTGAAGATGGGGCCATGAATAAGAAAGTTCAACATGACGAACGTTGTTGACCGTTATGACCGTTATGCGTAGAATTTCGAAATGAAACCTGTTTAACTTTTGTAAGTAAGCTGTAAGGAATAAGCCTGCCAAATTTCAGCCTTCTACCTACACGGGAAGTTGGAGAATTAGTGATGAGTCAGTCAGTCAGTGAGTGAGTGAGTGAGTCAGTGAGGGCTTTGCCTTTTATTAGTATAGATACCGACAAATAAAAAAAAAAAAATGTATCAAGTTAAAAAATGTGCGCCGGCTAATCTTCTTTCAGTAACATCTCCAAATTCAAAGTCTGTTAAGGCACGTTTGAGACTTCGGGGTATTTTAGTTTTTCTTTTGGGGAGTTACCCCTAAATGTTGATCTTTTGAAATGTTCTTTCTTAGATGTACCATCCTGTCAAATTTCAGATTTTTAACTAAATGGGAAATAGTGCTTCTGTCGATGAGTGTGTGAGTGATTGATTAGGTTAGCTTTGCATTATTTCATATATGTGAGTATATTATGTGTATAGTGTGTTTAATCTCTATATACTGTATCTCTTTCTTATTTATAGGAGAGCGATAATAGAGATTTATAGATAATAAAAATGCCAACCCATCCTCAAAATTGATGCTCTTTGCAGGGTAGGAAGGGAAGAGGGTGAGACATTATTTAAAGGGTAAGGTGGAATAGTTGATGACATTGAAACCCCACACGCTATAAGGACATAACTAATTTGTATATAAAAAAAGGCAGAAAAAAGGATACAAAAGGAAAATATTAATGACTAGAATGTTTGGAGGATAGTATGTGGTTACCCAGGGTTGAAAAGTGATAGGGCTGTTTTATGTAAAATGGGAGAAATAATGCCTTGCTGAACAAACACTCAGCCGCCTCTCCAACTAATGCTGTATTCCCAATATACAGTATAATGTGATTAAGGGTCCCACTTTTGAAGTTTTTGATTTCATTTTAACATCATCAAAGGGGAGGGAAAAAGAGAACAAGGCATTACATTGGTAGGGCTACTAAAATAACACTAAACAGGTTTAGAAAATGAACAGAAATGGATGTATCTCCCCATCCCCAAACCCCCATAACGACACCATATATGTAAGTTAACAAGTTCTATTAAGTATAAGTAAATCTGTTTTAAATATTTTTCTAATGGTACTTTAAGTGTCCTGTTATTGAGAGGGCTGTGACAAAATATTTAAGAGGCAAATTCCAGAGAGTAGGGGCAGCATTTTCAAAAGTTATCTCTGTAATTCTTTAAATTTCATATTTGAAGCTTTGTGCTGTTTCCAATGGATATAAGTAAATTTCAAAACAATGCGTTTGAACAGTCTTTGGAATTTATGAAAATTGTGTGTTGAACTGATATGAAAGTTGATGTGAAAGGACTGGGTCTTGTATTGGTCTACTTATTCTGAAATAATGCTGGGTCTGTCATTTAATGTGTGCTGGAGTCCATGTTTGTGTCGGTTTGCCAGAAATAGTGTGCTTCATGACTGGGCAATACATTATCTTTCATTTAAGTGTCATAAAGAAATAAGGTGATTGCTTAACATGAATTTTACAAGTTGTTCTTTCTGGTTACACCCTTCACATATTGTGGTGTGTTCTTGTCACTTGGTATTAACAGTTAATTATTAGTTTTGTCTCCTTACATCAAGTTCAGTACTTTACCTTCTAGCTATTAAGTTTGGGTCAGTTTGTCTGTATCACATATGATTTTGCCAGGCAGATACATTCTTTTAACATTATTTTCTAGACAAAAGTGATTTACTCCATATTACAATTCAAAAAACATCCTTAATTTTCTGTTCATGCCTCGTAGGACTAGTTACATTAGCCTCATGTGAGCAAAACATATCCCTGAATGACTACAGGCATAATATTAAAATAGGTAAATTTCATTTGCACTTGAGAATCAAATTACGTTTTTCAGCAACTGACCTATTCATCAAAGACATCCTGGCTTCTCATGTGTTTTTATATAAACTGCTCAAAAAATTAAAGGAATACTTTGAAAACACATCAGATCTCAATGGGGGGAAAAATCTGCGTTAGGAACGAAAGGATGCCACATCGTTTGATGGAAATGAAAATTATCAACCTACAGAGGGCTGAATTCAAAGACACCCCAATAATCAAAGTAAAAAAAAATCATGCAGCAGGCCAGTCGATTTTGCCAAAATTTCATTGCAGCAACTCGAAATCGTACTCGGTAGTTTGTATGGCCGCCACGTGCTTGTATGCATGCCTGACAATGTCTGGACATGCTCCTAATGAGATGACAGATGGTGTCCTGGGGGATCTCCTCCCAGATCTGGACCAGGGCATCACTGAGCTCCTGGGCAGTCTGAGGTGCAACCTGGCGGTGTCGGATGGACCGTAACATAATGTCCCAGAGGTGTGCTATTGAATTTAGGTCAGGTCAGGTGAGCGTGGGTGCCAGTCAATGATATCAATTCCTTCATCCTCCTGGAACTGCCTGCATACTCTTACCACATGAGGCCAGGCATTGTTGTGCACCAGGAGGAACCCAGGACCCACTGCACCAGCATAGGGTCTGACAATGGATCCAAGGATTTCATCCCGATACCTAATGGCAGTCAAGGTGCTGTTGTTTAGTCTGTAGAGGTCTGTGCGTCCCTCAATGGATATACCTCCTTAGACCGGTCATGCTGAATGATGTTACAGGCAGCATAACGTTTTCCACGGCTTCTCCAGAGCCTTTCACGTCTGTCATGTGCTCAGGGTGAACCAGCTGTCATCTGTGAAAATCACACGGCGCCAGTGGTGGACCTGCCAATTCTGGTATTTTATTGCAAATGCCAATCAAGCTCCATGGTGCTGGGCAGTGAGCACAGGGTCCACTAAAGGATGTTGGGCCCTCAGGCCACTCCCATGAAGTCTGTTTCTGGTTGTTTGGTCAGAGACATTCACACCAGTGGCATGCTGGAGGTCATTTTGTAGGGCTCTGGCAGTGCTCATCCTGTTCCTCCTTGACTAAAGGAGCAGATACTGGTCCTGCTGATGGGTTAAGGACCTTCTATGGCCCTGTCCAGCTCTCCTAAAGTAGCTGCCTATCTCCTGGAATCTCCTCCATGCACTTGAGACTGTGCTGGGAGACGCAGCAAACCTTCTGGCAATGGCACGTATTGATGTGCCATCCTGGAGAAGGTGGACTACCTGTGAAACTTCTGTAGGGTCCAGGTATCACCTCATGCTACCAGTAGTGACACTGACTGTGACCAAATGCAAAACTAGTGGGGGAAAAAAAAAAGTCAGAAAAGATGAGGAGGGAAAAATGTCATTGGCCTCCATCTGTTAAACCATTCCTGTTTTGGGGGTTGTCTCATTGTTGCCCCTCTAGTGCACCTTTTTAATTTGATTAACACCAAAGCAGCTGAAACTAATTAACAACCCCTTCTACTACTTAACTGACCAGGTCAATATCCAGGAAGTTTCATTGACTTGATGATATATTCTGATTAAAATGTGTTCCTTAAATTTTGTTGAGCAGTATATTTATATACAGTATACCACTCAAGTTTTCGAACTTCTCAGTTTTTCTTCAAATGTAATCAGTTGAAGTGCATTGAATAAGTTAAAATGGTCAAATGGTAAGCAGTAAACTGCCAGAAGTTTCAATTTAAAGTTTTGATTAGCAAAAACTAAAATAAATGAAAATATCACAATACCAGTAGTGGTACCACCAGAAGGGGTAGGGGAAGTGACGGCAAAACTACAGGTGATTTTTAAAATCCTGGACAGACAAACAAACCACCACGGTAGCGTATTATATATAAAGATTACAAATGGGCCATCTTCAAGGTACAACTAATAGGTTACAACCTACAG
This sequence comes from Polypterus senegalus, assembly GCF_016835505.1. Lineage (NCBI taxonomy): Eukaryota > Metazoa > Chordata > Cladistia > Polypteriformes > Polypteridae > Polypterus > Polypterus senegalus. Next base: position 54,352,492 of record NC_053166.1, read on the forward strand.
ATGCTCCGTAGTAATTCAAGTAAATTAAGCATTGAAAGTTTAAGCAAACAGTTTTCACTGATGTCACAACATATTTTAATTACTTATAAACTCTGTCTGTCTTGCTACACTTTATGAAGCACTGGTTGTCTGCTCTCCACTGGGCACCATTGATAGTCATCTACGAAGGTTTCCAAGGCCTCCTCTTTTCTTCCAGCACCCCAGTTGACTGCAGAATAGAGTTCTTTAAGCAGATGTGGGTGGTGCATAAAAAACAAAACATTGGATTTACCTTGTGTGTGTGGAGATATATATATATATATATATATATATATATATATATATATACTGTATATATATATATATATATATATATATATATATATATATATATATATATATATATATATATATATATATACATATATATATATATATATATATACTGTATATATGTATATATATATATATATATATATATATACTGTATATATATATATATATACTGTATATATGTGTGTGTGTGTGTATGTATGTTTAATCCTAAGCCTAAAAGTGCAACGATTTTATGTGACTTTGTATGTCGCACTTTAAATTGAGCTTATTTTAAACCTACATATACATGTTTGGTATCATTCTTTTCACAGTTTATCAAACTTTAATGTGATGTTGTTATATTTTCAGATTTTTGTTCCGTTTTTAAATTATAAAGTAAAAAATATTAAGAACCCCCATCCCACGAGACAAGACTTTGTGCCATCAGATTTAACCACGCCCAGGGCTAGAAATAAGACAAAGAGTAGGACAGATGCTGTACAGGCTTTTAAATGTTCGAAGCGCTGTATGAGATGCAGAGCATTTGGCACGGCAGCAGCTGCAAGCCAGCAGCAGATCGAGCAAAGAGTAGGTAAAAAAAAAAAAGGGGAAAAAAAAGGGAAACGCATTCATTTTTTTTATCACTGTTTAACAGGGGGTTTCGGAAGAGCGACCATATCTCCTTGGGATGCGTTCAGGCCCCCTCTTTACAACGCGAGTGGCAGAGATGTGAAGTGGCTGGAGTTTAGAATAGGCCAGGGGGTTAGCAAGTGAAGCAAGTAGGGGGCGATCCCCCAGTATACATTAAAGAGCCAAACTTGTCATCAGATTTCTATGTTATGTTTTAATTATATTTAAGCCAGATTTAAAAAATGGGTTTTTAGCAGTTTGTTTGAAATGATCCACAGATTTTGCTTGGCGTATATCTATTGGTAAAATTTTGTGTAAGAACTGGAAGCTACGTTACCAGTTCTTTTTATGCTTAGATCTTGGTAAAACACTATTTGCAGAAATAAGATTGTAATTTGGTATTTAAGGAAACAGGCATTCTGAAATGTAGGGATGGGCAATGTTCTTAAGAGGATAGTATATATAATATAAGCAGATGTATTTTAAAATCTATTCTATAGAACACTGGCGGCTAACGTAAAGATATTAATATTGGGGATACATGCTCATTTTTTCTTTTTGTTTTATAGCTCTCAGCTGCATTCTGGACATGCTGTGTGCTGAAAAACCATGTTTCCTTTGATTTTACTGAGAAAAGGCAAATTTGAGATTGGCCTATAATTGTCGAAGTTAGAGCAATCAAGGTTGTTTTTCTTGAACAGAGGTTTAATTATAGCAGTTTCGAAAGAATCTGGGAAAATGTCAAGAACATTGTTGATAATTAGATCAGAAACTTTTTAAACCGTTGTAGTGTTGCATTTTATTCCAAAAAGCTTGGGACTAACACTTCTAGCACACTTTTTACAGCCAGAGTAACGCTCAGGTCTAACACTAAGCAGGTTAAAGAAGCTTAATTATTATATGAAGTTCAGATATAACTTTTTAATGCTGAGCTCATTGAGGCTTAAAATTATTCTTTGAAGTCATTGTTATACGAAGTCTAGTATTTTCTATCTTTTATTTATACTAATAAAAGGCAAAGCCCTCACTCATCTCACTCATTCACAGACTCACTCACTGACTCTTCACTAATTCTCCAACTTCCCGTGTGGGTGGAAGTCTGAAATTTGGCAGGCTCATTCCTTACAGATTACTTACAAAAGTTGGGCAGGTTTCATTTCGAAATTCTACGCGTAATGGTCATAACTGGAACCTATTTTTCTCCATATAGTGTAATGGAGTTGAGCTCGATGGCCGTGGGGGGCGGAGTTTCGTGTGACATCATCACGCCTCCCACGTAATCACGTGAACTGACTGTCAACGCAGTACCTAGAAAACAAGGAAGAGCTCCAAAAAGTTAAAAAAAAAAAGTTAAAAGTAACTAAGTTACAATTACTGGTGAAGGGTTGTGCTTATGCAAATTCTGAGAGACTGTCTTTGTGGGGGGATTGACAGTTAAGGCGGGTGGGAGAGTCACGTCATCATCTCCCCTCCCATTCACCTCATTTCGCTGTGAGCTGAGCTCCGCAACTAACGCAGTCTTGAGGAACCAACTTTGTGATGCTGCCACCAAATACTCACAGAAAAATCCACAAGTTAATACACACGCTGTCTCTGCACTTTCTCCACACTCTGAATCCTCCAGGCACTACTTACAAAAGGTAACATTGAAAATCGTGTTACGTTATTTTTAAAATGTTTCCTTTTCTTAGCACAAGCACAGCTGAGAAGCTTTGATGCATGTGCTCCATAACACGTTAAAAATAATGCATTTAATCACACTTTGCATTCCAAGCAAAAGGGAACTTCTGTCAATGCATGATTTCCTGGTACACCGATTACATTGATGTACAAATCAGAGCTACAAAAATGTAACAGTCGGAAGAAAGCGCGTTGCTACGACTGATTGGAGGAAAATTGCATTTCAAAAGACTACCCGACGGAAGCCTTGATAAAAGCGTGGTTTTGTGCACATATATATGTGGATGTATATGTATATATACTGTATATAAGTGTGTATATGTATATATATGTGTGTGTGTGTGTGTATATATATATATATATATATATATATATATATATATATATATATATATATATATATATATATATATATATACAGTGGAGGAAATAATTATTTGACCCCTCACTGATTTTGTAAGTTTGTCCAATGACAAAGAAATGAAAAGTCTCAGAACAGTATCATTTCAATGGTAGGTTTATTTCAACAGTGGCAGATTGCACATCAAAAGGAAAATCGAAAAAATAACTTTAAATAAAAGATAGAAATTGATTTGCATTTCATTGAGGGAAATAAGTTTTGAACCCCTACCAACCATTAAGAGTTCTGGCTCCCACAGAGTGGTTAGACACTTCTACTCAATTAGTCACCCTCATTAAGGACACCTGTCTTAACTAGTCACCTGTATAAAAGACACCTGTCCACAGAATCAATCAATCAAGCAGACTCCACACTCTACAACATGGGAAAGACCAAAGAGCTGTCCAAGGATGTCAGAGACAAAATTGTAGACCTGCACAAGGCTGGAATGGGCTACAAAACCATTAGCAAGAAGCTGGGAAAGAAGGTGACAACTGTTGGTGCGATTGTTCGAAAATGGAAGGAGCACAAAATGACCATCAATTGACCTCGCTCTGGGGCTCCACGCAAGATCTCACCTCGTGGGGTGTCAATGGTTCTGAGAAAGGTGAAAAGAATCCTAGAACTACACGGGAGGAGTTAGTTAATGACCTCAAATTAGCAGGGACCACAGTCACCAAGAAAACCATTGGAAACACATTACACGCAATGGATTAAAATCCTGCAGGGCTCGCAAGGTCCCCTGCTCAAGAAGGCACATGTGCAGGCCCGTCTGAAGTTTGCCAATGAACACCTGAATGATTCAGAGAGTGACTGGGAGAAGGTGCTGTGGTCTGATGAGACCTAAATAGAGCTCTCTGGCATTAACTCAACTCGCTGTGTTTGGAGGAAGAAAAATGCTGCCTATGACCCCCAAAACACCGTCCCCACCGTCAAGCATGGGGGTGGAAACATTTTGCTTTGGGGGTGTTTTTCTGCTAAGGGCACAGGACAACTTAATCGCATTAACGGAAAATGGACGGAGCCATGTATCGTGAAATCCTGAGCAACAATCTCCTTCCCTCTGCCAGGAAACTGAAAATGGGTCGTGGATGGGTGTTCCAGCACGACAATGACCCAAAACATACAGCAAAGGCAACAAAGGAGTGGCTCAAGAAGAAGCACATTAAGGTCATGGAGTGGCCTAGTCAGTGTCCGGACCTTAATCCAATAGAAAACCTATGGAGGGAGCTCAAGCTCAGAGTAGCACAGAGACAGCCTCGAAACCTTAGGGATTTAGAGATGATCTGCAAAGAGGAGTGGACCAACATTCCTCCTAAAATGTGCAAACTTGGTCATCAATTACAAGAAATGTTTGACCTCTGTGCTTGCAAACAAGGGTTTTTCCACTAAGTATTAAGTCTGTTTTTGTTAGAGGGTTCAAAAACTTATTTCCCTCAATGAAATGCAAATCAATTTCTATCTTTTATTTAAAGTTATTTTTCGATTTTCCTTTTGATGTGCAATCTGCCACTGTTGAAATAAACCTACCATTGAAATGATACTGTTCTGAGACTTTTCATTTCTTTGTCATTGGACAAACTTACAAAATCAGTGAGGGGTCAAATAATTATTTCCTCCACTGTATATATACATATATACATATATATATATATATATACACAGTAATCCCTCCTCGACCGCGGGGGTTGCGTTCCAGACCCCCCCCGCGATAGGTGAAAATCCGCGAAGTAGAAACCATATGTTTGTGTGGTTATTTTTATATATTTTAAGCCCTTATAAACTCTCCCACCCTGTTAACATTATTAGAGCCCTCTAGACATGATATAACACCCTTTAGTCAAACGTTTAAACTGTGCTCTATGACAAGACAGAGATGACAGTTCTTTCTCACAATTAAAAGAAAGCAAACATATCTTATCTTCAAAGGAGCGCCGTCATAAAGGAGCGTCAGGAGCAGAGAATGTCAGAGAGAGCGCTCCGCAAAGAAAAGCAAACAATCAAAAAATCAATACATGCTTTTAAGTATACAGAAGCACCGATAAAGCGGCATTTTGTAGAGGAGCGTCCGTGTCCTCTGTGCAAACACAGCCCCTCTGCTCACACCCCCTCCGTCAGGCAGAGAGAGCGAGAAAGATAGAGAGAAGCAAGCAAGCACAGCGCGGGAAGCATATCTTATAGCATTGAGGAGTTTTAGTTAATATGCAATACATGCTCTGATTGGGTAGCTTCTAAGCCATCCGCCAATAGCGTCCCTTGTATGAAATCAACTGTGCAATGAAACTGAGGAAGCATGTAACCTAAATCAAAAGACCCATTGTCCGCAGAAAGCGGCGAACCAGTGAAAAATCTGTGATATATGTTTAGATGTGCTTACATTTAAAATCCGTGATAGAGTGAAACCCTGAAAGTCAAAGCGATATAGCGAGGATTACTGTATATATATATATATATATATATATATATATATATATATATATATATATATATATATACTGCTCAAAAGAATTAAAGGAACAGTTTTTAATCAGAGTATAGCATCAGTTCAGTTAAGTAGCAGAGGGGGTTGTTAATCTGTTTCAGCTGCTGTGGTGTTAATGAAATTAACAACAGATGCACTAGAGGGGCAACAATGAGATGACCCCCCAAAACAGGAATGGTTTAACAGGTGGAGGCCACTTACATTTTTCCCTCCTCATCTTTTCTGACTGTTTATTCACTAGTTTTGCATTTGGCTACAGTCAGTGTCACTGCTGGTAGCATGAGGCGATACCTGGACCCTACAGAGGTTGCACAGGTAGTCCAACTTCTCCAGGATGGCACATCAATACGTGTCATTGCCAGAAGGTTTGCTGTGTCTACCTGCACAGTCTCAAGGGCCTGGAGGAGATTCTAGGAGACAAGCAGTTACTCTAGGAAAGCTGGAGAGGGCCATAGAAGGTCCATAAATCATCAGCAGGACCAGTATCTGCTCCTTTGGGCAAGGAGGAACAGGATGAGCACTGCCAGAGCCCTACAAAATGACCTCCAGCAGGCCACTGGTGTGAATGTCTCTGACCAAACAACCAGAAAGACTTCATGAGGGTGACCCAAGGGCCCCATGTCCTCTAATGGGCCCTGAGCTCACTTCCCAGCAGCATGCAGCTCGATTGGCATTCGCCATAGAATACCAGAATTGGCAGATGCACCACTGGTGCCCTGTGCTTTTACAGATGAGAGCAGGTTCACCCTGAGCACGTGACAGAAGTGAAAGGGTCTGGAGAAGCCATGGAGAACATTATGCTGCCTGTAGCATCATTCAGCATGAGCAGTTTGGTGGTGGGTTAATGATTGTCTGGGGAGGCATATCCATGGAGGGTCACACAGACCGCTACAGGCTTGACAAAGGCACCTTGGCTGCCATTAGGTATCAGGATGAAATCCTTGGACCCATTGACAGACCCTATGCTGGTACAGTGGCTCCTGGTGCACGACAATTCCTGGCCTCATGTGGTGAGAGTATGCAGGCAGTTCCTGGAGGATGAAGGAATTGATACCATTGACTGGCCCACCACACTTTCCTGACCTAAATCCAATAGAACACCTCTGGGACATTATGTTTTGGTCCATCCAATGCCACCAGGTTGCACCTCAGACTGTCCAGGAGCTCACCTGGTCCAGATCTGGGAGGAGATCCCCCACAACACCATCTGTCATCTCATTAGAAGCATGCACCGATGTTGTCAGGCATGTATACAAGAACACAGGGGCCATACAAAGTGCTGTGTACAATTTTGAGTTACTGCAATTAAATTTTGGCAAAATGGACTAGCCTGCCACAATTTTTTCACTCTGATTTTTGGGGCGTCTTTGAATTCAGGGCTCTGTAGGTTGATCATTTTCATTTTCATCAAACGATGTGGCATCCTTTCGTTCCAGTCTATATCAGCATAGATATCCAGGAGGATTTCTTTTTCCCATTCAAAGTGTTCCTTTAATTTTTTTGAGCAGTTTTTATATATATATCTATATATATATATATATCTATATATCTATATATATATATATATATATCTATATATATATATATATATATATATATATATATATATATATATATATATATATATATATATATATATATATATATATATACTAATAAAAGGCAAAGCCCTCACTCACTCACTCACTCACCACTAATTCTCCAACTTCCCGTGTGGGTGGAAGGCTGAAATTTGGCAGGGTCATTCCTTACAGCTTCCTTACAAAAGTTGGGCAGGGTTTTATATCAAATTCTACGCGTAATGGTCATAACTGGAAGCAGTTTTCTCCATTTACTGTAATGGAGATGAGCTTCAACGCCGGGGCGGAGTTTCGTGTGACATCATCACGCCTCCCACGTAATCACGCAGTACATAGTAAAACCAGGAAGACCTCAAAAAAGCGCTGAAGAAAACATGCATTATATAATTGAGAAGGCAGCGAAACAATAAGAAGCGGCGAAAGTGACATATACAACCATATTCATGAGTTCTGCTACTTCGGAAACAAAGCACGATGTAAACCTACACTTTAAATTAAGTTCATAGACAGGCTGCGCTGGCGTTTGTAATTTAGTGCCTGCCCATATAAGGCCGTCCGTCAGCGGCAATCCAATAGCAAACTGCCACGGGTAAATATTCACGGGTGAAGGACTGTGCTTATGGAGAGGAAGATGAGATGGTCAGGGTGGTGTTTGACACAAACTCAGCGAAACTACGAGAGAAAGTTTTAAGTGCCAGGACTAAGGTAACATTAAATACAGCCATGGACATAGCACGAGATGGCACCAGCACAGCTGGGAACCTTCGATGCATGTACACCGAGCGGCTCACGGAACTGACGCAGTGCACAGATAAAAGCAACAGTTCCAAAGAGCGCTGAACAAAACCAATTACACAATTGAAAAGGCAGCAAAAATATGAAGCGCCTGATACATACAAGCATATTCATAAATCCAACTACTGCGGAAACAAAGCACACGTTGGAAAAAGTCAATGTCCCGCTAAAGGAAGACAGTGTAAAAAACCCGTGCATGCAGTGTGTCAGGTCTCAGATAAAGAAGAAGACGAGCTGTTTATTGATGCAGTAAAAACGAATCGATGAATGAAACCTGTCATCTTTACAAAGATTGACAAACACGGAATGTAACTTGAACACAACACATCCTACAAATACGAACCTGATTGAAAGAAATAATGATAATCAAATCCTTGATGACAGCAACACTCAGTAACACTCACAAAACAAATACTGTATATTGACAGTCATGTTACGTTATTTTTAAAATGTTCCCTTTTCTTTTCTAGCTTTTTAACACACTACTTCTCCGCTGCGATACGCGGGTATATATATATATATATATATATATATATATATATATATATATATATATATATATATATCCCGATCTACATACTCGAATAATGGATACTTTATTAGCCATCAATGATTGTTTTGGTAAAGCCATACTCAGTGTATTCATTAGATGAACGGTAAAAAGTAAGAGCGAGGGAGGATGACTTATTGAGGCATGCAGGCTGTAGTCTTGCGTCAACTCTATCTGAATTGCGCGATCACATTTGAAAAAATATATCTTTTCAAGTTCTATTTAGTCCATATGTGTCAAACTCAAGGGCAGCGGGCCACATCCGCCCGGCGTAATTATATCCGCCCGAGATCATTTTATATACTGTATTATTGTTATTAATGGCCGGGTATATGAAGCGCTGGTAACACAATAAACTACAGATCCCATAATGCAGCGCTTCAGCTGCCTTGCCAACACTTACGCGTTAATCAAGTCTAGCTTATGATGCTGCAAGTTATTGCGAAGCTAGCTCACACGATGCTGAAGAGAAAAGTTGATTCTGAAAATAGAGCCTTTAAAACCGATGGGAGGCTGAGTATATGTTTACTGAACCCGTGTGTCTCATTTGTGGAGCTAATGTGGCTGTAATTACAGAATTTAATCTAAGACGGCACTATGAGACAAAACATCAGGGTAACCTGAATGCAATGCAGAAGATACAGAAAGCAGAAGAATTAAATAAGAATCTGACACTTCAGCGGACGTTTTACCGTGCACAATCACAAAGTGATTTCAAGTGAAGCTGCTTTTATGGGAGACACAAATGCACCAGTTCACCTTGCCCCACTTTCCCTGTTGCCAAGTAATGTTAAACCAAGTCGTCACTACGGTGTTCCCAAACACGCACTTTGCTGATAAACTGAGCGCACTGAGTTTGCACGGCGCTTTGGTGACTTTGAAGAACAAAAAAAGTCCGTCTACATGCGGCTCGAACCTTGTGCATGTTTGGTAGCACATATCTGTGTGAGAAGCTCTTCTCAGTGATAAAGACTAACAAAACAGCACACAGGAGTCGCCTCACTGATGAGCACCTGCAATCCATCCTGAGAATCTCCACAACACAGAACCTCACACCAAACAGAAACGAACCTGTTGCCAAAAAGATGCCAGGCGTCCAGCTCTAAAATGACATATGAGCAAAGACAACTGAATGATTTGATTTGTTATTGCTGAAAGGAACACATTTTATTTATATTTCTAGGTTTTGTTATGCAGCATGTTCATATTTGAATTTGTATAATTTTGACAGGATATATTTTTATGGAGAGCAAAATATAAGTTGTTTAAGGTTTGAGTTGATTTATTCACGAATAATATTCCTGTCTGTTTTTACCATTCCTACCAAAGATATTTCTGCCGACTAAATAAAAATTCCTTCTATTTAAAATTTAAATAGAACTTGAACAAATACGATAGTTCATAATATCCACGCAGACTTGCACGTAAGAGCGGGAGTCATCCGTTTTAACAAGCAGCGTATTGCACTGATACGAAATAGCTGCGTGTGTATATATGTAGATATGTATGTATATGTATATATGTGTGTGTATGTGTATATATATATATATATATATATATATATATATATATATATTGTGTGTGTATATATGTAGATATATATATATGTATGTATATATGTGTGTGTGTATATTTATGTGTATATGTATAGATATGTATATATGTATGTTTATGTGTGTATGTGTATATATATATATATATATATATATATATATATATATATATATGACAGCAACACTCACAACAGTGACAAAACAATTACATTGACAATCATGTTACGTTATTTTCAAAATGTTTCCTTTTCTTTTCATTGCTTCTTTAACACACTACTTCGCCTGAAGCCTTGGTATTTTGCTAGTGTATATATATATATATATATATATATATATATATATATATATATATATATATATATATATATATATATATATGACAGCAACACTCATGACAATGTCAATCATGTTAAGTTATTATTAAAATGTTTCCTTTTCTTTTTCATTACTGCTTTAACCCACTACTACTCCTCTGAAAAGCGTGGGTATTTTGCTATATATGCATATATATATTAATTGACCTCCAAAGAGCGGCGAGACTTTTGATCACGTGAACGTGTCTGCAAAAAGTGGCGTCTCCTGCCCTATAAAACTCGAGCAGCCAGCGCATAGCTGTGCCGGCCTTTGAGACGCTGACTACACTTCTGCCTTAAGTCAAAGTGAACACTTTTCATTTTTTTCATCAACGAGCTATTGCCCAGACAAGTGCAAACACGGGATCCCTTTTCTACACCACGGCAAACTAATATTAAGGCGCTTCGCACTTTCTTTTGCACGTATACGATTATGAGGTCGTCAGCTCGGATTATGAAGACACGCACAGGAGTGGAGGACCAACAGTGCCATCACAGCCGATTAATGGCAGGGACGTCTCATCAGTCTACACAAGACCCACCGCGACTGTCCCCAAAAGGCGCTTGTATCGTCAGCGAAGACGTCTCTCTACACTATATAAAAGAAAAAGGCAACTTTCCTTTCTTTATACCTTTTTTCCTTTTATCCCAAACCAAAGCCTTTCTTTCTTACCACTACAGAGGACACAAAACTAATTTTCTTTAATTGCTGGTAATGCCGGTAGGGCACATTACCAGAGGCAGAAGTTTGGACGTTCACATAGCAAATGTCATTTCTATACCACAGCTGTCGTGTAGCGCCTTTCAAAAGGGATCTACTACCAACAGATCATCCATATACATTTTAGCTGCTGTTAGTACTACTTACCTGTTGTGTTACACCGTCCTTAAAATGTAGTTTACCCGAAACCACTCCAGTAGTGCTCAATGTAGCTTTACATCTTTAAACGTTAATGTTTTACTGTTTAATAACTTCTAGACTACATTTTATTATTTTTCCCTTGCGCTCAGTGACCAAAGCTATACACACATATAGACACTGTGGAGCCGACCCGGACACAGACAGGCGGACATGTTGTTAATCACCACCACACGTATTTATTTACAATTATATTTACAAATATTAGTGTCACTCAGACTTAGTCACGTGCACAAACCCCCACACACACAGTCCTGGCCACAAAATGCCTTTCTTCGGGCCGCCTCCATACCTCTTCTGCCTCGTCCTGCTTCCACCCAACTCCAGCTTTGAATGAAGGGAGACGGTCCCTTTTATATCCTCCCGGATGAGCTCCAGGTGATTCCCGACACTCCTTCATTGGCCACGCCCTAGCGTGGCGAAAGTGCCGGCTGTTCTCCCGGCAGCTCTCCGGGTCTTCTCTTAAATCTTCCCCCCCAGCACTTCCTGGTGTGGCGGAAGTGCTGAGGTAACAGGTCCCCAAGGCATTGGGGCACCTCCTGGCGGTGACCACGGGCCCCTACACGGTGGGGTTTCCATGCCCTCAACCCGTGGCCCCCAAAGCAACCAGGATGGCGGTCTCCATGTGATCCAGGGTTGGCGCAGACCCACATCCGGTCCCTCACGGCGTCCCGGCCGGATCGTTGCCCCTGGCATCCCTGACAACACATACATATATATACACATATATATACCTGTGTGTATGTTTGTATGTATGTGTATATATGATGTAGATAGGTATGTATATACACTCGCCTAAAGGATTATTAGGAACACACACCTGTTCAATTTCTCATTAATGCAATTATCTAATCAACCAATCGCATGGCCGTTGCTTCAATGCATTTAGGGGTGTGGTCCTGGTGTGTGTATGTATATATATGTATATATAGACTCAAACCGATTATGACAGCAGCAATCCAGTAAAAAGATGGCCTGTCAGACGTCGTCATGGTACATTTTCTGATGCAGCTAGACGAAAACAAGTTTGTGACGCTACCGCCAAATACACAAAACAATTACTTTGACAATCATGTTACGTTATTTTTAAAATGTTTCCTTTTCTTTTTCATAACTTCTTTAACACACGACTTCGCTGTGAAGCGCGGGTATTTTGAGATATATATATATATATATATAAACAGCAACACTCATAACAGTGACAAAACAATTACATTGACAATCATGTTACGTTATTTTCAAAATGTTTTCTTTTTCTTTACTTCTTTAACACACTACTTCTCTACTGCGAAGCACGGGTATTTTGTTAGTCTAAGATACAAGATACTCAAAAGAAATTTTAACCTGGAGGAGCAGCTTCTAAAAGGACACCAGCATCGTTGTAATTTAACTATGCTGCACTCGAATTATTCTATTTTTCTATCCGTGATAGTCATTTACATAAAATACTTTACTAGTTAAAGCCCTAATATTCTGCAAGGCAGTATTAAAGTTTGTGTTAGCACATGGCTTTACTCGGGATACACAATAAATTGTTTGTATTTACACCAGGCTGCCTGTACTTCTAACACATCTAAATTTCATTATAGGATTAATGCATTACATTTCTTTAGATGAAGCCCTTATGAATTAATTATATTTTAATACATATTTGTCTATCATTAAACACATTATTCAATAGTCAAGAACATTACATTAACTTAGCAATGTTTTCAGAAAGGACCTGAGCTTCTAGGGTGTAGGTCATCCCACCTGAAGAACTGCAGCCTCTCCCTGAAGAAATCCCAGTAATCTACGAAGCCAAATTGGTTCTTTTCAAAGAAGGTCTTTATCAGGGAGTAAAGTTTACTGAACACTTCATCTGATCTTCTCATCATTGGAAGAGGTCCTGAGATAATGATATTCTCAGCCGGGGTCCTCTCCTTGATAGTATGATCAAGCGATGAGAAGTCCTCCTTCAGTATCTCTGACTTAATGTGATGAATATTATTTACTCCCACATGAAGAACAACACTTCCAAATTGTCTCTACATGTGCTTCTCAAAGATTGGTGATTTATGAAATGATTAAGTAGGTAATTCTGAAAACATAGACAAGTAGAAAGTGCTTCTTTCCTTCATCTTCTTATCATAATTTGGATTTCTAAAATTCTAATTTTTCCCTTTGAGCGAGTTGTATATTTTAGCCCTTTTCATGAATTTAATTGATGTCTTTTTTTTCTTCCCCCCAGCACCAATGTGGTGATGAATTATTCTGAAATTGAGTCAAAGGTTCGGGAAGCTACAAATGATGATCCTTGGGGACCTTCTGGTCAGCTTATGGGTGAGATTGCAAGGTGAGCGTTGTGCATTCTGTAACAAGAACAGGTTTTAGGAGAAGTAAATGGCCTGTGTGTCTGTTCCTGCAGACTTGCATATCTGTTTTATATTATATATTTATTATTTAAGTATTGCTGTCCGAAGGTTTAATTAATCTTATGATTCCTGTAATATGCAGTGATACTGTGCTATACTCTGTGCAACAATTATTGTGCACATTTATGCTAAAAATTAAGTTTATTTCAGTTAATTTTAGCTGTGATATTATTACTATTATGTTATTGACCTTTTTAATGATTGGATTAAATTCATGGAACCTGAAAAACAGTTAAGTAAAGTTGTCTTAACCTTTAAAAGCATTTTTCAAATATTTTCTTGATTGTCATTAAAGTGAATCTACAGAATGCTATCTGTGTTGGAAGCAATAATAACTGCATTATTAAATGCTATATGTCCTGTTTATTCATCTTCATAAGTGAAATCATATTTTAGTTATATTTATCTTTTATATGTACATATGTGAAGCAATTTCTAATATAGTTTTTGTGGAAGCTCATAAAGTAAATTATATAATTTATCCGTATCTTCCCCTTAACCGCTCATGCCAGCTAAGTGTTTAATCTTATAACAATCTAAAATAACATGCATCAACATTAAAGATCATCACCTGTGTTTGAAATTACAAGAACTTTGTTTCTTCAAACTGATAATATCAGCGTATTCTGTGTAGAGATGTGTTCATTCTTTTTTCATAGAAGTTTTTTTTTTTTTTTTTTTTTTTTTTTATTCCCCAACATTATTTTTACCAGATCTACTTTCATGTACGAACAGTTTCCAGAAGTGATGAATATGCTTTGGACCCGTATGTTAAAGGATAACAAGAAGAACTGGAGGAAAGTTTACAAGGTATGAGTGATACTGAAAATATGTCTGTATCTATGTATATTATTAATGTTGTGGAACAACTCTTTCATATAAAAATTGCTATTACTTAAAAGTGACATATTCTGGTTGTGTGAGGTTTCACAGCTACAGTATTTTGTAAATTAAAACCAGGCAATTTATACATACATTTCCCTGAATCATAAAACCTGAAACGCAGTCACTAAATTATTTTAAGGGAAAAGGGTGGAGTGCTAAACAAGCCTTGGGTGCAGCTTTCCACCTGATTACTAGTGGTTAGTAGTTAGTAGAGTATAACTGGTACAGCTGTCAGTAAAGATAAAGTGGGAACTGAATCTGAGAACAGCTTTATTATTTTATATGTTGTACTTTGGCAGAGGTTTAGCACAGCAGAATGCAGTTTAAAAATTAATGGACTCTTTCATATCTGCAGTTGTGTTTTTGGTGGTTCCTGCTACATCTTGTTTTAAAGTAGAAATGTGTGGCGACAAGAGTGTAGGCTATAAAAGAAGATGTGTGAAAATTTTGTGTTACTGCAGTCTATACTAATGAAAGGCAAAGCCCTCACTGACTGACTGACTCACTCACTCACTCACTCACTCACTCACCCTCCAACTTCCCGTGTAGGTAGAAGGCTGAAATTTGGCAGGCTCATTCCTTACAGCTTACTTACAAAGGTTAAGCAGGTTTCATTTCGAAATCCTACGCGTAACGGTCGACAGCGTCCGCCATGTTGAACTTTCTTATTTATGGCCCCATCTTCACGAAATTTGGTAGGCGGCCTACCTGCACTAACCGAAACCAATGTATACTTATTTCTGTGGTATGACGCCACTGTCGGCCCTCATATTGAATTTTCCAGCGGTCTTTGTTACTTATGGGCCCATCTTTAAGAAATTTGGTACGCGGGTTCCCAACGCTCACTGAATCCTACTTACGTACATATATACGTCCATAGACTGCAGCTCGGTCACTGTGTTAGGCGGTGTTGGGTCCCCCATCCCAACGCCTCCCACGTTGTTGGCTGCCTGCCTATATAAGGCCGTCCGTCGCTCCAGTCTCTACATTCCCTTCCTTGCTTCGCCACGGGATTCACGTCTCCCTGCTGATAACTACAGCCTTTTTATTTAATCCACGGCTTCTTCGCTGTTTTATTGTTCGTTTATTATGATTATAGTTATTGTGTAGGTATTTTAGACTTCCTTTACATTGTTCAGGTACCCATTTCCTTTATCATTCCAACCTTTACCCCATTAACATATCTATCGAGGTGATAACCATCGATCATAGAACTGCCAGTTACCAAGTGGTTTCCGTGCCCGGAGATGGCACCTGCCTTTTCCATTCTCTCTGTTACATATTGCATGGCCATATCAGGCTCACTCTTGATATCCGGAGGAGGAACATTGTGTCTTATATATTGAATGACTGGGACAGGTTCAAGGTGCAAATGTATGGGCACATTTATTAATATGCAGCACTGTTAATAATATGTTGCATTAAAGTTTGTACTATACATAGGGCACCCTAACATTTGTGTAGGTATACATATATGTGTATGTATGTATATGTGTGTGTGTGTGTGTGTGTATATATGTGTATATATATATATATATATATATATATATATATATATATATATATATATATATATATATATATATATATATATATATATATATATATATATATATATATATAAATAAAATATGGACAAAATTGTTGGTACCCTTCAGTCAATGAAAGAAAAACTCACAATGGTCACAGAAATAACTTTAATCTGACAAAAGTAATAATAAATAAAAATTCTATGAAATTTAACCAATGAAAGTCAGACATTGATTTTCAACCATGCTTCAACAGAATTATTTAAAAAATAAACTCATGAAACAGGCCTGGACAAAATGATGGTACCCCTAACTTAATATTTTGTTGCACAACCTTTTGAGGCAATCACTGCAATCAAACGATTCCTGTAACTGTCAATGAGACTTCTGCACTTCTCAGCAGGTATTTTGGCCCACTCCTCATGAGCAAACTGCTCCAGTTGTCTCAGGTTTGAAGGGTGCCTTTTCCAGACGGCATGTTTCAGCTCTTTCCAAAGATGCTCAATAGGATTGAGGTCAGGGCTCATAGAAGGCCACTTTAGAATAGTCCAATGTTTTCCTCTTAGCCATTCTTGGGTGTTTTAGCTGTGTGTTTTGGGTCATTGTCCTGTTGCAAGACCCATGACCTGCGACTGAGACCAAGCTTTCTGACACTGGCCAGCACATTTCTCTCTAGAATCCCTTGATAGTCTTGAGATTTCATTGTACCCTGCACAGATTCAAGACACCCTGTGCCAGATGCAGCAAAGCAGCCCCAGAACATAACAGAGCCTCCTCCATGTTTCACAGAAGGGACAGTGTTCTTTTCTTGATATGCTTCATTTTTCCGTCTGTGAACATAGAGCTGATGTGCCTTGGCAAAAGTTCAATTTTGTCTCATCTGTCCATAGGACATTCTCCCAGAATCTTTGTGGCTTGTCCACATGTAGTTTGGCAAATTCCAGTCTGGCTTTTTATGATTTGTTTTCAACAATGGTGTCCTCCTTGGTCGTCTCCCATGAAGTCCACTTTGGCTCAAACAACGACGGATGGTGCGATCTGACACTGATGTTCCTTGAGCTTGAAGTTCACCTTGGATCTCTTTAGAAGTTTTTCTGGGCTCTTTTGTTACCATTCGTTTATCCGTCTCTTTGATTTGTCATCAATTTTCCTCCTGCCACGTCCAAGGAGGTTGGCTACAGTCCCATGGATCTTAAATTTCTGAATAATATGTGCAACTGTAGTCACAGGAACATCAAGCTGCTTCGAGATGGTCTTATAGCCTTTACCTTTGACATGCTTGTCTATAATTTTCTTTCTAATCTCCTGAGACAACTCTTTCCTTCGCTTCCTCTGGTCCATGTTGAGTGTGGTACACACCATGTCACCAAACAACACAGTGACTACCTGGAGCCCTATATATAGGTCCACTGACTGATTACAAGATTGTAGACACCTGTGATGCTAATTAGTGGACACACCTTGGATTAACATGTCCCTTTGGTCACATTATTTTCAGTCTTTTCTAGGGTACCATCATTTTTGTCCAGGCCTGTTTCATGAGTTTTTTTTTATAATTCTGTTGAAGTATGGTTGAAAAGCAATGTCTGACTTTTATTAGTTAAATTTCATAGAATTTTTATTTATTATTACTTTTGTCAGATTAAAGTTATTTCTGTGACCATTTTGAGTTTTTCTTTCATTGACTGAAGGGTACCAACAATTTTGTCCGTGTGTGTGTGTGTATATATATATATATATATATATATGTATGCATGTATGCATGCATGCATGCATACATACAAACCGGATTCCAAAAAAGTCCACTATACAAATCGTGAATAAAAACTGAATGCAATGATGTGGAGGTGCCAACTTCTAATATTTTATTCAGAATAGAACATAAATCACGGAACAAAAGTTTAAACTGAGAAAATGTATCATTTTAAGGGAAAAATATGTTGATTCAGAATTTCATGGTGTCAACAAATCCGAAAAAGGTTGGGACAAGGCCATTTTCACCACTGTGTGGCATCTACCCTTCTTCTTACAACATTCAACAGACGTCTGGGGACCGAGGAGACCAGTTTCTCAAGTTTAGAAATAGGAATGCTCTCCCATTCTTGTCTAATACAGGCCTCTAACTGTTCAATTGTCTTGGGCCTTCTTTGTCGCACCTTCCTCTTTATGATGCGCCAAATGTTCTCTATAGGTGAAAGATCTGGACTGCAGACTGGCCATTTCAGTACCCGGATCCTTCTCCTACGCAGCCATGATGTTGTGATTGATGCAGAATGTGGTCTGGCATTATCTTGTTGAAAAATGCAGGGTCTTCCCTGAAAGAGATGACGTCTGGATTTTTCTGCATTGATGGTGCCTTTCCAGACATGCAAGCTGCCCATGCCACACGCACTCATGCAACCCCATACCATCAGAGATGCAGGCTTCTGAACTGAGCGTTGATAACAACTTGGGTTGTCCTTGTCCTCTTTGGTCCGGATGACATGGCGCCCCAGATTTCCAAAAGAACTTCGAATCGTGACTCGTCTGACCACAGAACAGTCTTCCATTTTGCCACACTCCATTTTAAATGATCCCTGGCCCAGTGACAACGCCTGAGCTTGTGGATCTTGCTTAGAAATGGCTTCTTCTTTGCACTGTAGAGTTTCAGCTGGCAACGGCGGATGGCACGGTGGATTGTGTTCACTGACAATGGTTTCTGGAAGTATTCCTGAGCCCATTCTGTGATTTCCTTTACAGTAGCATTCCTGTTTGTGGTGCAGTGTCGTTTAAGGGCCGGAGATCACGGGCATCCAGTATGGTTTTACGGCCTTGACCCTACGCACAGAGATTGTTCCAGATTCTCTGAATCTTCGGATGATGTTATGCACAGTTGATGATGATAGATGCAAAGTCTTTGCAATTTTTCGCTGGGTAACACCTTTCTGATATTGCTCCACTATCTTTCTGCGCAACATTGTGGGAATTGGTGATCCTCTACCCATCTTGGCTTCTGAGAGACACTGCCACTCTGAGAAGCTCTTTTTATACCCAATCATGTTGTCAATTGACCTAATTAGTGTTCATTGCTCTTCCAGCTCTTCGTTATGCTCAAATTTACTTTTTCCAGCCTCTTATTGCTACTTGTCCCAACTTTTTTTGGGATTTGTTGACACCGTGAAATTTTGAATCAACATATTTTTCCTTTAAAATGATACATTTACTCGGATTAAAAGATTTGATCTGTCATCTACGTTCAATTACAAATAAAATATTGACATTTCCCATCTCCACATCATTGCATTCAGTTTTTATTCACAATTTGTTTAGTGTCCCAACTTTTTTGGAATCCGGTTTGTATATATATGTATATGTGTGTGTGTATATATGTATATACACATATAATGTATATATATATATTTATATATATATATATATATATATATATATATATATATATACACATACACATACACATACACACACACACTTCGCCCTAAAGGATTATTAGGAACACCCGCTCAATTTCTCATTAATGCAATTATCTAATCAACCAATCACATGGCAGTTGCTTCAATGCATTTAGGGGTGTGGTCCTGGTCAAGACAATCTCCTGAACTCCAAACTGAATGTCAGAATGGGAAAGAAAGGTGATTTAAGCAATTTTGAGTGTGGCATGGTTGTTGGTGCCAGTCGGGCCGGTCTGAGTATTTCACAATCTGCTCAGTTACTGGGATTTTCATGCACAGCCATTTCTAGGGTTTTACAAAGAATGGTGTGAAAAGGGAAAAACATCCAGTATGCGGCAGTCCTGTGGGCGAAAATGCCTTGTTGATGCTAGAGGTCAGAGGAGAATGGGCCGACTGATTCAAGCTGATAGAAGAACAACTTTGACTGAAATAACCACTCGCTACAACCGAGGTATGCAGCAAAGCATTTGTGAAGCCACAACACGCACAACCTTGAGGCGGATGGGCTACAACAGCAGAAGACCCCACTGGGTACCACTCATCTCCACTACAAATAGGAAAAAGAGGCTATAATTTGCACGAGCTCACCAAAATTGGACAGTTGAAAACTGGAAAAATGTTCCCTGGTCTGATGATTCTGGATTTCTGTTGAGACATTCACATGGTAGAGTCAGAATTTGGCGTAAAAAGAATGAGAACTTGGATCCATCATGCCTTGTTACCACTGTGCAGGCTGGTGGTGGTGGTGTAATGGTGTGGGGGATGTTTTCTTGGCACACTTTAAGCCCCTTAGTGCCAATTGGGCATCGTTTAATTGCCACGGGCTACCTGAGCATTGTTTCTGACCATGTCCATCCCTTCATGACCACCATGTACCCATCCTCTGATGGCTACTTCCAGCAGGATAATGCACCATGTCACAAAGCTCGAATCATTTCAAATTGGTTTCTTGAACATGACAATGAGTTCACTGTACTAAAATGGGCCCCACAGTCACCAGATCTCAACCCAATAGGGCATCTTTGGAATGTGGTGGAATGGGAGCTTTGTGCCCTGGATGTGCATCCCACAAATCTTCATCAACTGCAAGATGCTATCCTGTCAATATGGGCCAACATTTGTAAAGAATGCTTTCAGCACCTTGTTGAATCAATGCCACGTAGAATTAAGGCAGTTCTCAAGGCGAAAGGGTGTCAAACACTGTATTATTATGGTGTTCCTAATAATCCTTTAGGTGAGTGTATATATACGTATATACACACACACACACACACACACACACACACATATATATATATATATATATATATATATATATATATATATATATATATATATATATATAACTGTTCAAAAAAATTAAAGGAACACTTTGAAAACACATCAGATCTCAATGGGAAAAAGAAATCCTCCTGGATTGTTATACTGATATAGACTGGGTAATGTGTTAGGAACGAAAGGATGCCACATCGTTTGATGAAAATGATCAACCTACAGAGCCCTGAATTCAAAGACGCCCCAAAAATCAGAGTGAAAAAATTATGTGGCAGGCTAGTCCATTTTGCCAAAATTTAATTGCAGTAACTCAAAATTGTTCGCAGCACTTTGTATGGCCCCTATGTTCTTGTATACATGCCTGACAACATCGGTGCATGCTTCTAATGAGATGACAGATGGTGCTGTGGGGGATCTCCTCCCAGATCTGGACCGGGGCATCACTGAGCTCCTGGACAGTCTGAGGTGCAACCTGGTGGCATTGGATGGACCAAAACATAATGTCCCAGAGGATTTAGGTCAGGAAAGTGTGGCGGCCAGTCACTGGTATCAATTCCTTCATCCTCCAGGAACTGCCTGCATACTCTCACCACATGAGGCCAGGAATTGTCGTGCACCAGGAGCCACTGTACCAGCATAGGGTCTGACAATGGGTCCAAGGATTTCATCCTGATACCTAATGGCAGCCAAGGTGCCTTTGTCAAGCCTGTAGCAGTTTGTGTGGCCCTCCATGGATATGCCTCCCCAGGCAATCATTAACCCACCACCAAACTGCTCATGCTGAATGATGTTACAGGCAGCATAATGTTCTCCATGGCTTCTCCAGACCCTTTCACTTCTGTCACGTGCTCAGGGTGAACCTGCTCTCATCTGTAAAAAGCACAGGGCACCAGTGGTGCATCTGCCAATTCTGGTATTCTATGACGAATGCCAATTGAGCTGCATGCTGCTGGGCAGTGAGCTCAGGGCCCATTAGAGGACATGGGGCCCTTGGGTCACCCTCATGAAGTCTTTCTGGTTGTTTGGTCAGAGACATTCACACCGGTGCCCTGCTGGAGGTCATTTTGTAGGGCTCTGGCAGTGCTCATCCTGTTCCTCCTTGCCAAAGGAGCAGATACTGGTCCTGCTGATGGGTTATGGACCTTCTATGGCCCTCTTCAGCTCTCCTAGAGTAACTGCTTGTCTCCTAGAATATCTTCCATGCCCTTGAGACTGTGCAAGGAGACACAGCAAACCTTCTGGCAATGACACATATTGATGTGCCATCCTGGAGAAGTTGGACTACCTGTGCAACCTCTGTAGGTTTCAGGTATCGCCTCATGCTACCAGTAGTGACACTGACTGTAGCCAAATGCAAAACTAGTGAAGAAACAGTCAGAAAAGATGAGGAGGGAAAAATGTCAGTGGCCTCCACCTGTTAAACCATTCCT